>NC_060953.1:67610638-67611719 GCF_022045245.1 Lucilia cuprina | reverse complement strand
AAAAACTGATGATTATTATACAAATTTGGACTATCTCTGGATCCAATTGTTGGATTAGATTGAGGCTGTGATTGTGAAAGATCTTGAGATTGAGTTGGATTATCAGAATTGGATTCTAATAAATTTGGTGGATGCAAGTTGGAATCAGTAGCAGATTGACTAACTTGTCTTGGTGGGTAAATTAAATTTGAATTTGGGTTACAAAAAGGTCGTTGTTGTTGGACATGGGTTTGAGAATTTGGATCTCGAAACTGTGGATTTGGAGTATTTATGTTTCCTCTAGAAACATAAGAAGATAAAGGTTGTTGAACACGATTAGATTGATGTGTTTGTAGCAAAACATTTGAAACAATTTGAGGTTGTTGTGGTTGAGTTGGTTTGGTATTTGTGGTCAAATTAAGATTTTGAAAAATTTTAGAAACATTTGTCTCAATCATTTTATTTATCAAATTATAATCGATCGTAGGTTGTACATTTTGTTGAGGAACACTCTTGAAGTTCTTTAGAGCTCTGCCTAAATTAACTTCGATCATTTTATTAATTTGCGCATAATCTACGATAGATGGGTTAACAATTTGGGAATCAACAGAAGTTTCATTAACGTTTTGAGCAGTTGTAGTTTCATTATCAAAGTTTTCTGATTGATTAGATGCATTATTTGGAAAAGTAAACTCAGTAGTTGTTTGTGTATCTTGAAAACTAGGTTGTACTGTACTACGAGTTGTATATTGATGACCAGTTTGAGCACCGCGAGATTTTGCTCCTCTAGATCTACTAGACTTTGTAGAAAACGTAATTCTCTTTAGGTCTGATAATTCACAAGAAAGATTACAAACTGGGCATGCATTGTTGTCTGACAGAAAATTTTCAATACAAGCACGATGGAAAGAATGGTTACATTTAACTATTATCAAACATTCGATCTTATTGTCTTTTCGTTCACTACAGATATGACATTTCTCAAAATTTATTGAATCTTGCTCTGTCTGTGGAGATTGAGCAGCTTGCGCTCCCGAATTTTTAACTGGCGTATGACTCATCATTGTTAATCGCAATAAAAAGTATCAAAACCGAAAAAAAA
>NC_060953.1:67550284-67610538 GCF_022045245.1 Lucilia cuprina | reverse complement strand
ATTATTTTCCATTTAAATACATATTTGCATTCAATTGATATTGTACACTTGTAGCGTATGTTAACAAAAGGATAGCAAATTGTTTGTTTTCAGGCTTAGTATAGTACACACATTCACAAGAATAAACACTTAGTTGCATATAAAAACATTCATATATACATATATATATGTGTACTATATGTACATACACACAAATGCTTACAATGTCATGCAATATTAACTATTATATATACATATTTGTACAATATAGTATATGCTGCAAGTAGTATATAATGACAATAGTGATTTTTTCCTTTTTTGTCGTTATATTATACAATAAAAAAATGTATTATTACAATCATTTTCTAAATTATTGCTTTAATTATATTAATTTTGGTATACTTTCAACTAACACTCATGTTTTGTTGGATTAAAAAAAAGTTTAAAGAAAAAAGACTTCAAGTATTAAATTATATTTTTTATAGAGTTATTACTGACTATGATGAGTTTAGTAGAATTTTGTTGAGTACTAACATAAATAAGTAAACTATGGTCTAACAATTAAGATCGCTCAGACCATCTTAAGAAGTTTAAATATCAAGATTTGGAGGCATTGCTTCAGTAATATTTTCTTCAAGCTACACAATTACTGAAATCATATTTAAAATCAGGGAAATTGTTTATTATACGAATTAAAGACGAAAGACTTTGAAAATCGAAATTATATATCCGAAGTGCTATCCTTAGAATATAGGCCAGAGATTGCCTCGACTGCAGACTTCTTTTTTCCAAGATCAGTAATATAGGGAAAGTTCATAACAGAGGTCTGTTGGTAAGACTTGAATAAACATATGTTCCCAAATAAAAGATAAATTCAGAAATGGGTAACTAAACATGGACAAATATCCTTTTAATTTAAGAAACAAAATATTGACTTTAAACCGATTCTATTTTCTGAACAGGAGCTTATATGAGAGATAAGATATATAGTTATACATATGGGCTATTTCGTGATAAGTGACCCAACTTTTAAAACAGATGACTTTCGATTTAGATTTTTTAAATTTAATATAAAATTATTTTTGAAACAATAAAGAAATAGCCTTCTGAACTAGGACAATTTTTACTAGGAACAAAAGCTTTGAGTAAATCCCTGTAGGTCCAAAATGGCTAACTTTGACGCCCTCTTAGCTCTCTTCTTGACCGATAGAACTTGATTTTTTGACTTCTATCACTTTACATGTAAATTGTATATGGGACCGATCGTCTTAAAACTTGGTAAAACAAATGGGATTTATAATAATTTTAGAAGGAAAGATTAAAGGAATTTTAGAAGGAAAGATATTTGTTTACAGAGACTTAAAATATTTTTCTTATACAATGACTTTGTATCACAATGAACATGTAGCAACATTAAATATATTCACTTTATAACTACTCGCAATTTGTTACAAACAAATTTTGTTTATTTTTTATGCAAACAGCAATTATTTTAAGCTGGAATTAGAGAAAAGCAAAAAATAAAGAATAATAAAAAATTGCTGATAAAAATGATGTGATTTCCAATTATAAATGTATAATTCATATAAAGCTAGAGGGCCCATACATACATAACAAAGCAACAATATTTTTTTTTGGCAAAAGAGTTTATAACTTTTTTATTTAACTGTTTTTTTTTTCATTTTTAGTATTAATATTATCTTTGTATACATGCATAGTAATATGAGATTTTGATAAGGATGTAGACATGGCTTTAATACAGGCTAAACATAAAGTAAAACGACTAAAAATATTTTTTTTTATATAATTTATAAAAGGAAATAAAAAGAAAAAATAAAATAAAACGTTTTTGTATGTGCTATTGCCTATTTAATTATTGTAGAATCAGTAGCAAATATTATTTTATTATTATGAATTTTATCAGGTCATACTGTAACCTTTTATCAATGACAATATACTAACACTATAAAAATTGGAATTTTTATGAGCACATCGAACCATAAATCTTTATTGAAAACTCGTTTGCATTTTATAAAACAGAGAATTGATAGTCAGTCGTTCTGCCAATACTATATGTTCTACAATACATATTTATGTATGTTTATCCAAAGAGTACTTTGCTGCTAGGGAGGATGATTTGAAAATGAATGTTGTTCATACAAGAGCTTACAAGTAACAAATGTACTTGTAAATGTAATTTTAGTTTGTTTTTCTTCTTCATTTTATTGTCGTAGTTATTGTCATTTCCTCTTGTTTACCTGTGTCTGTGTGTGTGTCTTAGCTTAGTTTGTTTTTATTGGAAGAGACCACAATAGTGACGGTTGTCCAGTATTTAAAAACTATTTATTTTCCATATGAAATCACAAAATGGGAAAACATTTGATATACATTTATATATAAGGAACACTTTTTGTTTAAATTTATGGTATTTTTTCTATGTGATTTTAATGTTGTTTGAGTAAGAAAGTTATCTAATATAGCTTTATTAAGTAAATTTGTTGTCTTTAATAAGTGTAGTTGATTGAATATCTCTGAATTCATTTTAAATGTATTTATGTACAAATATTTAATTTTAATTTATGAAGTCATTATCAAAAAACTTTGGGGGTATCATAACGAAGATCAGTATTATCATTATTATTTATATAAAATAAAGTTTTGCCATTTATTACAGCTTAAAAGCCCTATAACGGACGGACATAGTTTAATCGACTTAGCGGTGACGTTTAAAATGGTGGTTAACTAGTGTTTATAGAGTTATTTGTAGCTAACGAATGGAATGAAATATAATTCAGAAATTTACATAGAGAACCTTTAAAAAAGCATTTAACTCATTTTGACAAAATATAGTTTTAATACCCCCTTCTTATATAAATGTTTATTGAGTGTAGTGCAATAAGTTTTTATTGTTTTACTAAATGTCTGCATAAATACTGTATATACTCATGTATTTGACGATAAATATATAATTTATTTTTCTTAATTTTCTTTTATTGTTAAACATTTTATGGTGTAAACAATAACACTTGCTTTTAGCATCTACAACATACTCTGTTATTACTGGTTCAATATAAGCATGTATATGTTCATATATATATGTATACTTTTATTAATGTTAGTGTTTGGTAGGGGTGAGTTGGAAAAAAAGGAAATGGACTCATAAAATAAGTTAATAGTTCACTTATGTTTATGTTTCTCAATTAAGAAACTGTATGAACAACAACAACAACATTTCTTCAACAACCGCAAGCTCTCTTAAATGGATATACACTATACTTATACATATAAACAAATATTAAATGTGAATTAAGTATTTATATAAGTGCTTAATAGAGAAATCTTTTTTTTTATTCAAGTAGATATGCTTCAAGTAAAACTAAATTTAAGGTGACATATATAAATATATTATTTGATTTATTCCAAAGGAAGATGAATTTTCATAACTATTTTTATAAACATATATATACTTATTATTCCAAGACTATGTAGCCATATACTTAGTATGCTCCGCAACCTTTATCGTCAGGAAATAAAATATATATTATTGCAAACGTGTATTAAAGGCGTGCACATGACAATAATAATGCGACAATTTGGTAAAAAATATCTTGTATGTCATCAAAAAATATCTAAAAAACCTAACTTTTGAAGAACAAGCAAGTATTGAAAAGTACCTTTTTTCAGCTTTTAATCTACTCCGGGGTCTACATGCTTCATGTTCCAAAGTTCAATAATTTCTATTATAGAAAAAAAAACTACTAAAATTCCGGGCACCAAATTCTTAATTTCATGCTCCAAAGGACTATTTTAACAATAGTTCTTTGTGCCGGAGTTCCAATGAAAAATCACAGTGTACTAATCCTCAGTGCTAAGCCTCAAAAAATTAATTTAACTTTCGTCGTGGACTGAAAGTTTAAATTACAAAAAGATCGATTTACAGTTAATTATTAATGTTAATTATTATATTATGACTTAAGCGAAAATGTTTTAATATTTAATTGCCACCATGTTGCGAAATACATTTATAAAACTTGGAATTGAAAAGAAAAATATTAAAAAATATAAAGAACTTCTAAAAACAATATGCTGTATTTAATTAATTTTTTTAAATTTAATTAGTTTTCCATTCAAATTCAAAATAATTTTAAAGATACACAAAATCTATGCTTCAAATTTCTATGATTGATATGATTACTGAATTAATTTTGTTGTATGGTATTTTGTCTATTATGATTTGCATTGTTAATTTGCATTTGATAAAATAATTATTAAATTTGTTGATATTCATTGACAATTAGGCATTCATAACCACAACGATTTATTTTAATTCAAATTTTGTATAGTTGTATGTATGTAAATTCTAAACATGAGTGGAAACGGATGTACAATTCAATGATGACTCTGTTGATATGTACGATGATGATGACGACGATGGTGATGACTGTGTGGCGTTAAATAATTTAATATAAAACACACGTTAACATTTTTGTGGGCGTCTAAAAGGTTGACAGCGTATTAAAATAAAAAAAAAATGAAAATAAACTGAAAAATAAATACTAAAATGCCAACAAATTCAGACAGCCATATTTTAACATATATATATATATATATATATATATATATATATATATATATATATTATATATATTATATTATATATATATATATAATAATATATATATATATATATATATATATATATATATATATATATATATATATATATATATATATATATAAAATCTAAATACATATATTTTTAGACACTTGTTGTATTTTAAATATTGTATTTTTATAAAATTTTTCCATAAATTATTTATTTGTGATTTATGTAGTGTTGAAAATTGATTTCCCTCGAGCATTATTAGGAAAAACAAAAACAAATACGAAACGTAACAAAGAAAAATAAACAATTTGATTTGTTTTTCGCGAATTTGCTTTGCAAAAGTAAGAAAAAATTGTATTTTGAATATGAATTTGTATTGTGAATAACCAGTGACGTATACGTAATATTATAATTTTTTATGTATTCAATATAACTCATGCCACCTGCTGTTTTTTTTTTTTACCCAAAGAAATGATGAAAAGATTATAGCATTTATGATTATCAAATTAAATAAAGATTTTTCCAAAAATAATGTATTTTGACCCAAAATGCTTTTGATCTAAACCTATGTATTGCATATGGAGAATTTAATGTCATATCAAAAAATCGATTTTGACGAAATTTGCATTACGGTTAGTACTATTGTAGGTCACACACAAAATTTTATTTCTATTGCTTCCAATGAGTATAACTTTTCACCTATTCTTTCCAAAAAAATATTAAATTGGAAGACACCGATTTTTAAACAAGGTTCATTTGACACAAAATTTCCCATATACGAAAGGCCTAAATAAAATTTCGTATGGAAAATTATAAAATAAATTGTTACTTGTGAATAAATGGGAAAGTATTTGAATGCTTAAATTTATCAATATTTTTTAAAGCCATTAAAACTCCATTTGATAAATATATTTATATCTTGCCAATCATCTTAATTCTGTTAAGCTGAGTAATTTCCACTTTCACTACATGTTTGTTGTTTTCGTTTAGAAGATAAAACAAATAATTTATTGTTAATAATTTTTGTATTAAGACGTGTTTAGAAGGAGCGTAAGTTTTAGTTAATAGGAAAACCAAATACTGCTTTGTCAGCTCTTTATTTAACGACCTCTACACGATTGACTGCACGTGAGACTGACTATATATGTGTGTGTGTGTTAAAATAATCCCAAAATTGGGGGATATTTCATGGACATACTCTTTTAATAAAACGGAAATAAATGAAAAGAAATTTCTCCAAAAAAGTATGATTTGATTAATTGTAATTGAACAAACATTAAACTGTAGAGAAAAATAACAAAAACAATAATAACTAACTATTTTATGGTTAATAAAATTTAATGTTAGACAGAGGAGGGTAAAATTATGTAAAGAAAGAAATGTTTTTTGTGCTCATTATTAATGCTGCCTATGTGGATCTATAAATGAATATATATTATGGGTTTTTATTATACATTACATTTTCACAAATATATATTACTAATAAGGTAAAAATTTATAATATCGATTCATAATCTCACCTTACCTTTTAATAAAACTGTAATATTTGGACCCAGTCCATATTAGCAGTTCTCTTCAAAAAATTGCTAAGTGTCATGAAAATAGCTGAATAACATTTATTAATTGTAATCCTTGTCATCGTTTTATTTCAAAATTGAAGTGTTTAATGAAATTTTGTAAGTTACTTTTATTTGCCACCAAAAATTGCTATTGTATATAGAAAATTTAAATCGGATATAAATCCTTCAAAAACGCCCAACTGAGAAAATAGTGAAAATCGACTGTAGATCCTTAAATAACGTTTAATTGAAAAACTATTGCAAATCTGTGATCGCTCATTATTCCCACCAAAAAATATATTTTATATACTTAACTAAAATTGGCTGTAGATCCTGTGATCATATTCATATATGTGATTCATATTTCACACCAAAAGTCGAGTATTTATATATAAAACTTAAATTGGCTGTAGATCCTTACAACGCACCAATTGAGAAAATAGTAAAAATTTGTGATCACTCATATTTCCCTCCAAAAATCGATTTTTTATACAGAAAACTTAATTTGGCTGTAGATCCTTAAATAACGCTCCAATTGAGAAAATAATGAAAATCTGTGATCACTCACATTTGTCACTAAAAAACGATTTTGTATATAAAAAAACTAAATTGGCTGTAGATCCTTAAATAACGATCCAATTAAAAAATAGCGAAAATCTGTGATCACTTATATTTCAAACTAAAAATCTATTTTTTATATAAAAAATTTAAATTGGCTATAGATCCTTAAATAACGCTCCAATTGAGAAAATAATGAAAATCTGTGATCACTCATATTTTCCACCAAAAATCGAGTTTTTATAGAAAACTGAAATTGCCTGTAGATCCTTAAATAACGCTCAAATTGAGAAAATAGCGGAAATCTGTGATCATTCATATTTCCCACTAAAAATCGATTTTTTATAAAGAAAACTTAAAGTAGCTGTAGAACCTTAAATAACGCTCCAATTGAAAAAATAATTAAAATCTGTGCTCACTCATATTTCTCACTAAAAAACGATTTTGTATATAAAAAACTTAAATTGGCTGTAGATTTTTAAATAAAGCTCCAATTAAGAAAAGAGCGGAAATCTGTGATCACTCATATTTCCCACTAAAAATCGATTTTTTATATAGAAAACTTAAAGTGGCTGTAGATCCTTTAATAACGCTCCAATTGAAAAAATAATTAAAATCTGTGATCACTCATATTTCACACTAAAAATCGATTTTTTATATAGAATACTTAAATTGGCTGCAAGTCCTTAAATAATGCTTCAATTGAGAAAATAGCAAAAATCTGTGATCACTCATATTTCTCACTAAAAATCGTTTTTTTTTTATATAGAAAACTTAAAGTGTCTATAGATCCTTAAATAATGCTCCAATTGAGAAAATAGTGAAAATCTGTGATCACTGATATTTCCCACCAAAAATCAAGTTCTGATATAAAAAACTTAAATTAGCTGTAGATCCTTAAATAACGCTCAAATTGAGAAAATAGCGGAAATCTGTGATCACTCATATTTCCCACTAAAAATCGATTTTTTATAAAGAAAACTTAAAGTAGCTATAGAACCTTAAATAACGCTCCAATTGAAAAAATAATTAAAATCTGTGATCACTCATATTTCTCACTAAAAAAACGATTTTGTATATAAAAAACTTAAATTGGCTGTAGATTTTTAAATAACGCTCCAATTGAGAAAAGAGCGGAAATCTGTGATCACTTATATTTCCCGCCAAAAATCAAGTTCTGATATAAAAAACTTAAATTAGCTGTAGATCCTTAAATAACGCTCCAATTGAGAAAATAATGAAAATCTGTGATCTATCATATTTCTCACTAAATATCGATTTTTTATATAGAAAACTTAAAGTGGCTGCAGATCCTTAAATAACGCTCCAATTGAGAAAATAATGAAAATCTGTGATCACTCACATTTCTCACTAAAAAACGATTTTGTATATAAAAAACTTAAATTGGCTGTAGATCCTTAAATAACGCTCCAATTGAGAAAATAATGAAAATCTGTGATCACTTGTATTTCCCATCAAAAATTAAGTTCTGATATAAGAAACTTAAAGTGGCTGTAGATCCTTAAATAATGCTCCAATTGAGAAAGTAATGAAAATATGTGATCACTCATATTTCTCACTAAAAACGATTTTTTATATAAAAAAATAAAATTGGCTGTAGATCCTTAAAGAACGCTCCAATTGAGAAAAACGTAAAAATCTGTGATGACTCATATTTCCCACTAAAAATAGATTTTTATATAGAATACTTAAATTGGCTGTAGGTCCATCAATAACGTTCCAATTGAGAAAATAGTGAAAATCTGTGATCAATCATATTTTCTACCAAAAATCTAGTTTTATATAGAAAAAATTGACTGTATGTCCTTAAATAGCAATCCAATTGAGAAAATAGTAGAAATCTGCGATCACTCATATTTCATAATCGGCTGTAGATCCTTTAATAAGGCTTTAATGCTTCTTTGATTGGACATTGAAAGTTTCGACCTTAAAATAAATTAGTTATAGAAAAGTTTTTGGACATGATTTCAAGTTTAACAACAAAATTAATCAAACACTGAACGAAATGTAAAATTTTGTCTGCATAGAATACTAAAACTTGGGCTTTCTTGAGCTATTATGGAAATGGTTTAAAAATGATGTGGAGGGATAATAGTTTAGGTTCTACAAATTCGTTGCAACAATATTATACATTTAACTCTATTTTTTCCTCTTGTTGCCTGCTAGCACCAATACTCATACATCTAGAACTGCTGTTGCTATTTTCTTTGTGTAAAGGATTTCCTGCTATTGGTATTATTTGCCAACTTCATCATTGTTGTCGTTGTTATCATTGTAATCATTATTAAGAAGACAAAAAAAAAAAAAAAACGAAAGTAGAGCATAATATCTATATAATAATAAAGATAATAACAATCATCATTGGCAGCTGTAGTTAAAGCCAAAATAAAATAAAAGCATTGAGACAAAAAAATAAAAATCTAGAATAAGTAAGAACATTTTTTCCATTTTTTTCTTTAGTTTTGTCTATACTTAAGTAGTACTTTAATGACTTTGTTAATGTCTAAAAATTGTTGCAATATGAGTACAATTGTTTTCAGTTGATAGTTATTGGTGGTGGCATGAAGTAGAGTGTTAATGATGACTGCTGCTGATGCCACTGCTGCTTTAGATGATGTCGCTGATGAGTGTTGTAAGAAAAGCAAACAAATAATAATGCAACATTTTGTTGGTTATTACGATTAAAAATTCCTAGTTAGAATCTTTTTTCTATAAACGAAATTGTCAGCTTACAAATACAAAAATTAAAAAAAAAAATAGTATAAAAGTATAAAAACATCACTTACAATAAATGTGATAATATGGCGGGAAAAATGAAAGTAGATTATAATGATGTTTTGCTTGAAAGTAAAAAATGAAATATATTTATGTATGTTATGTGTGTTCTGTTTGTGTTAAAGGGAAGCATTTAAGTAGCAACACACAAACACTATTTTATAGCTTGTCATTTACATTTTGATTGTATTGTCATTAAACAATACATATATAATACTTTTTTCTCCTAACTTTTATTCCTTTTGTATTTTTCATGTTGCTATTTTTATTCAAGCGTTCTTGTGTTATGTTATTTTTTACATCCAACTATAGTTTTCTTGTATTTAAAAATATTATAATACATTCGAATGTTTCCATTTCTCGTATTTTTTTAATTATAGCATTTATACTCAAGCGTTTGTACTCCTATTTTTTTTTATGATTTTCTTCGATGTAAAAAAATGAGAATAAAATCTCAACCTGATTTATCACTCACAACGAGGTTAGAAGGAAATGAATTGTAGACGGATGACATATTGTTACAATTTGACAACGACAACGACGTCGACAATGACGATGAGATTGAAATAGTGACGAGAAAAATGTAAAGTAAGAAAAAAACGTAGTAATTTTCTACAAAAATCCAAGTCAATGGATAAGTAGGTCATTTACAAAAGTTATGTTTTCACATAATCATGGAAATCATTTACAGCATCAACTACAAGGTTCGCATAACCAATCTTAATCAACTCAATAGTTGACACTATTATTGATATTTTAGTATTATTTTTAATAATTATTAAGTAATTATTTTCAACCTAATATAATTAGTTTAAAGGTAAAATTGTCTTTTAATTTCATGCACTTATTTTGTTTATTTAAAATTATTGGGTAAGTAATGGAAATGGAACGATTTGAAATCGATCGACTTTTAAACGGGTGAAATGGCATAATTAAAAGATAAATCAGAAGTTATCGTATTTGAACTTTAGGTTGTTGATTTCTTGTCAATTTATTGTTTAATAGATAGATCTTATCATAACACATTATTTATAAAGTTTTTACCTGTTGAATATTAAATAATGTTATCAATTGCGACTACTCATTACCAAGTAATATATGAAATAACTACATTACTCATTACCAAAGTATGAAAGCTAATTTTTATTTATTTGTATTAATAACAATATTCTTAAGAGTTGAATATCCTTTTAAGTAAACGGAAACAATATTTTGAATTGCCTAGAAATCCTCCAATTAATTATGATGTGTCATTTTATATGAAGTATACATTTTAATAATAAATTTATCAATAACTTAACAATACAAACTTAACAAAAGGGATATTAAACAATTTTATGCCTTAATAGTTATATTGCCTCATAAATCTATTAAATACAAATTTTGTGTTGTACAACAGTACACACACACCTATACTTGAAAACAATGTATAACTAGCATATTTTTCTAACAGTTAATAGTATGCTTTAATCTAATAGGCCAGTATCGATAATGAAATCATAAAATCTTTTAACTTGCAGCAAAATCATAAAAGTGTGACTTGACTACAAACTGTAGATATTCTTGTGTGCGATTAAATTCTCCATAAAGTCAAGTTCTACAAAATATACTTTTCGTAAATATACCCAAAACAATAAAGACACACACACACATACATATGAATGTTTAAAGCTATACAAACATGTCATTTCCTGCCTTGAGTTTTTTTCTTTTGGAATTTTTGTTGAAAATGCCTTTAAATACTAAACCACATGTTTTTGGCTGATGTGTCTTAGTGATATCGTAGTTTAAACCTAACTTAACATTAAATAAAAAAAATTAATAAACATTATTTCAAAATCATATTGATAAGTTTAGAGACTATTAACTAAACACCTCTTCCTAATAAAATAAGAAATGAGAATTAATAAAGTTTATAATTAATGTTTATTTAGTTTAGTTTGACTTTGAATTTTAAGTAGGATTAGTGTTAATGCAATAATATTGTTGACATTATTTAGAGATATAACAATAATATTTGTAAATATTTAAGATAAATTTCTTATTAATTATGTATAATTATAAATATAATGATGTGGAATAGCTCAACAATATAAATTGAAAAAAAATATTAAAGAATATTTATTGTTTAAATATAAAGACTAAATTAATGTTTGTGTGAGTGGCTGTGTTCATATGAGAGAGTGTATTTGTTGATTTAATTCTTTAAACTATTAAAGCGAGCGTGTCCTTAATGAGCATTTATAGGATTAAAAATGTATTATAATTAATGTGATGACATACACACATACATTCACTCATAAATAAATATATTTACATAGTTACTTTAATACTCGTTGCCTTGCCTATACATATACACATTCTTTAATACAATTTCACATCATCACTCAACATATTCCTACATTTAAATATGTATGTATGTGTGTACGCAAGTAAAATCCAATAAGCTTATTCATGACATTATTTTATATAAACGGATAATAAGTAAAAGTTTTTCCTTTCTTTCTTCATTTTTATGTTGTATGCCTCATCTTCTTTATCTTCTTCGTCAACTTTTTCTCTATTCTATTTGGCCTTTCAGCTGCGTAAAATACAAAAATATTCATTGTATTAATTTCCATACATTACATTGACTATAATTAATGTAGCATTTTACTTGACTTTCTTATTAAAATTGTATAAATTTTTATTAAAAAAACGAGTTTGTACTTGGTTCAGCTTGGGAATATTTCGAAGAAAATTCTGCTAAAATTCACACTATCTTGTTTTAAATATAAAAAACATAATCAGTGATGTTTGGATAGGACGAATACAAATTTCGTAGAATTATTGAAAACAATTTAATATGACACTAAAAGGTTGTAAAATTATGTGAAACTTATTTTTAGAAAGTGGATTTTTGTAGGAAGTTCATTGGAGGTTATGTGAAATTATGGACTAAATTTAATATCAAAAAGATTGCAACCAAAAAATATGAGAAAATATTTTATGTGAGATTCTTGAGCTGCTAATAGTTATATATAAATAAAAAGGAGCAAAATCGTTATGTAACTTATAAAAGGTTCATCCTATGCTTAAAGAGTGTTGTCAATTTTAAGTTTCGTGCTTAGACCTCATTGACCTGCCAAGATAGGAGTAAGTGCTTTGCAAAGTAGAACACCACCGGGCTTATTAAACTTTAAAATTATCAGATTTTTAAGTTTGTGTTCCGATCAAAAAAAAAAAAAAAAAAAAACACATTTGGAAGTGGAAGAATTATTTCCCACCATTGAGTGCCTCTAAGTTAGACATGACCGAATTTTTCTATTTTCCTAACAGAACCCCACTTTCATTGACCAGTAGAATAGATTGTTTATTGAATATATAAGTGTATAGTTAACAACATTGAATTGTATATTATATAGACAAGTGAATTATATACGTACGTATGTATATAATATAGAAAAAGCATCTCGGCTGTGCTGCAGTATTACTGAAAAGTTCTAGTAGCACGAATAAACAACTTTTAAATTCTATAATTTTCCTTTTTTCTAAATATTTGATCTCCACTGCCTTCAAAGTAATTGTAGGCAATTTAATTAAAATTATTATAATTTTCATAAATAAACATGAATCACGAGGGCAAGGGAGTGTATGTGTGAGCGTGTGTGCTTATTATGTCTAGTACATCAGTCAAGATGAATGAAAGCTTTTAAATTATTTTTATAGCCTACACCACTTTAGTGATGATATTGAATTTATTTTAATGTTTGTAGCACATAGAATTAAGTTTAATATCCAACTTAATTAAACCAATCTGCTCAGAATTATTAATCCATGTCCGTCCGTCTGTTTCTCCATGTAAACCTTGTAATCAATCTGTAGGTCGAGATTTTGAAGATAATTTTATAAAATTTTGTAGTCGTATTACTTTGTAACCTATTAGGTTGTGGTTAATATCACTCCATTATTTCATCTAGCGCCCACATAACCGGACACAAAGCTAGTCAGAACAGAACAGCTCAGAATTATTAATCCATGTCCGTTCGTCTGTCTGTCCATGTAAACCTTGTAATCAAACTATAGGTCGCGATTTTGAAGATAATTTAATAAAATTTTGTAGACGTATTATTTTGTCCCCTATTTGGTTGTGGTTAATATCACTCTATTATTTCATCAAGCCCCCAAATAAGCGAGCACAAAACTAGTCGTCTTCCACCGAACTTAAAGTATCTGCTCCTTTTTACTTTATGTTTCGAATAAAAATTTTCAAAATTGGCAAGTAATGGTTGAATTAGGTCTATTATTTTACCTAGCCCCCAGAGCATAATTTTTTGTTAAAAATTCTTAACGAAGGTTAAATTTTAACAATTCATTTCTTGCTAAAAAGTGTAGGGTATCATGTAATTGACTGTGTCTGACTATATTTTCTTCGTTTTTTTTTTGTAATTATGTTTGTACATATGTTCGCCTTTTAACAAAGTTTAATATTGTTTTTATTAAGAAAATTACTAAAAAAGCATTTAACAAAATTAAAATTAACTAATTATTAATATTAAACATTAAAGCTCTTTCAATACAAATAAATCATTTAAATAAAAGTATATATATATAAAAATTTTATTCAGTTCAATAAATAACTAATAAAATATATAATTTTTATGGTTGGCTTAAAATTAATTTATACAACTATCCATCCCCTTGTCTGACTATAAAAAATAAAACTCTAGTTACTTTTAAGCAAAAAAATCTTTGGTATTGCTTTTCGATTCAAAAGAAACCACAGCAACATTTTGGTGTAATATTGTTTTAATAAATTTCATTGTTTACCCAGTGTTAATATTTTACCACGAATTCAGAAATGCTAAAAAAGGGTACAAAATTGTATTGTAATGAAACAGTTTTTATGATTCCTTTTTTTGGCATATACTGATGAAAAAAAAGGATTTCCTTTTGGTAGATGTTTATTTTTTTTATTAAAATCTGAGGTTTGTTAAAAAGTAATAAAAATACAGTTTACCATATATGCACACTCAAGTGAACACAACAGACTCATTTCAACTATTGGCAAAAGGATATGTTTGACTACAACCACAAGGATATTTAATAAATCTCCAGAACTTGAATACAAATGAAAAAAAACATATTTGCAAAAAACCAAAAAAAAAAAGAAGAAAGAATACTTTCAGATGATCATTGTGCTGAAAATATTATTATTATTATTGTAAAATTTGATTTTATTTTCGTTTTTTTTGTGAATGTTTTGTATTTGTGCAAAAAATAATCCTTTAAGTTATAATAAAAACATTTTTTTTACAATAAAATGTATTAAAGTCCCATAAACATATATTCCCGTTTCTTCTTTATTTATGTGCGCAGTTAATATTGTACATTTTTAATTTCATAGCAAATGATATGAATTTTTCTATGTAGTTGCCAATAATTTGTAAATATACTTAATGCTCCAAGTATTTTGTATTCAATGAAGTAATTATATGCCTTAATTTTCTAACATTACTCTACAATTGAATTGAATATTTGACTACAATTAAGAAAACGTCTTAACATGTTTGCACGTGCTATAGATACATACGTGGTGCATACGCAATGAATGATTAAAATATTGTTCATTCGTTAAATGTCAACCGCATTAAGTAAAGAACACACACAAAGTTCTTTACACTATTAGAGTGACACATTCTAATTAGACAATGAAAACATTTTAAAATATATATATATTTTTTTTTGGAATTTATTTTGTTTTGCTTAAGATAAGTCAAAAAATATACTCTTCGAAAAAAACACTTTTTATTGAAAAAATCTTTCAACAAAAAGTATCATTTTCTAAAAATTATATTTTATAAGAAATATTATGACTAATTTTTTATTTAGATCATTTCTATTTTTTTTTAATCAAATTTGATTGTAAACTTTTGTAGTCAACTGTGACCTTTTAAATAAAAATTTGATTATTTTTCAATGATGTGTAATTAAAACTAAAATTATATTTAAATTTTTATGCATGAATAATGAAAATTTCGATTTTTAAAAATAAATCACAAAATATAATTAAAAAAGCAATTTAGAAAAACACTCAAATAGAATTAAAAATATCATTGCAATTAAAACCTAAAATAAAAGGAAATGAAAAAATTAGAAAATTAATAAAATCGACCTTCATACTTTGTTTGTCGTTCGCCTTCAGTTTAATTTAATATAAATGCAAATTTCAAAAGGTATTTTACAGCAACTGTTATAAAAGTTGTATAATAATTAAAATTTATTTTTTTAATAAAACTTTAATGAGAATTTTCTTTTTTTTACTACTGGACAAAGTTCAAAATAGTTGTCATTATTTATTTTAGTCTTAGTATTTTATCTCGTATAATTTTGTTAAAATTACTGCTAGTTCTTGTCCACATTATTGCGGTTTTAATCTGCAAACACATATCATGGCTTATAACAGCCAACCATAATTTTTAGCATATTGAGCAATTAAGATGTTGTTGCTTGATAAAAATTACAAACAAACATATATATTTTAGAGTAGAACGAAAAAAACAAACATTATTGTTATTTATATTTTTCTGCGACTTATTTTAGTTGCAAAGTGTTGCAACAATTTACATGCATGACAGCAACATGTCACAAACATAATAAACACCAATGACAGCAGTAGCAGCAGTAACGGCAAAAAATAACGTTAACAAAACGCATTAAGTTATAAAAATCATTGCTTCTATCTAGATATAAACAGGAATAAAAAAGATAAATTGTACCACCTTCCTACATTTCTATTTATTTATTCGAATATTTGTTATTTTTGTTGAAAAATTCATTCAGACAAACCACAGAGGTGACAAACATTTATTACAAATATTTTGTTGTAATATTTCTTGTTCTCTTTCTCTCGTAGATATATTTTTACAAAAAATATTATTTTAAGCCGGTAGCAGCAGTTGAAATCTTTTAGTTATATATTACTGACCCATCACAAGAGTGTCAGACAACCAACCGAATAGTTACAACCAAACGACCAACACTAGCAACAACTAATATTTATATCCGCATTTTATTATATGCATTATTTACTTGTATATGTATTATATACATATGTATGTTTATTGTTAATGTTTTTGTATCTGTGTATGTATATTAAGGTAGTTTACAAAAAGAAAACTTTTAAATAAAATTCAGTTTATCAAAATTGATTTTATTTTATTTAAATATTTATGTCCAATTTACAATCGGTGTTGTACGATTGTATTGCAATATGTCGTGATTTTTTTTTATAATTGATCTTTTTTCTGTAAAAAAGTTTTTTTGTTGAACAATGTTAATGACTTACAATGCTACAACAAGTTTTCTGTGGGCTGCCTTAATGTTTATAGTACAGATGAATAAATGTGCTTTTATATGGGTTTATATGTTTAAAAATCATTTCCATAAAAATGCAATTTTATAGTTTAACACTTTATCCACTTTAAATTTTCCAAACAAATAGTATGTTAATTTCAAAAGGTCCTAAGTGCAGAGTTTTCCCCATAAAGTTCTTGTAAAGATATGTTAGCTAACTCCAAAAAATAAGCCTTTCATAGAAAAAAAATAATCATGAAAAAGTCAAATAATTATTTATTACAACGTCCTCCTTTTATTATAATTTAATTCTATGATTTGAGATACATACATATGCTTATATTATTCTGTTTTACTCAAGGTCATAAAATAGTGTTTTTTAATATATTTTTAAATAATTTCTGTTTCACACTTCATATTTAAACAATTTATCAACTTATGACCTTTACAAAATTGAATACCAACTAAAAACTGGTAACTTTTGTAGCATGTCCTTTAAGTGCGAATGTATTTGAAAAAATACAATATACAGATTTGTTATATTACTTTTGATTTTTAACACTATAATGCATATACATACATACATATATATTCATTCCTAGTAGTTTTACCATTAGTCAGTATATCCATTTAAGACATTTTTTTCCTAAAAACATTATTTAATCTTAATAAGTTTTTGGGGCAATAATATTTCTAATTCCTTGAGAAGACAATTGTCCTTTAAGCAATTTTTTGGATCAATTTGACTTTCGCTTATGTACATATAGTTATTTAAAATAATTAATTATACCGCTAATTTTATTAACAAATTTAAAAGCATGATGTCGGCACAGTCATAATGAACTGCAGGGATATCTCAGTTTATCACTCATACATGCAAATAAATGTATATATGTATTTATTACTCGGGAGTATTGTAAATTTGTCAAGCTTTTGTTTTTTTCACACAATTTCCACTCAAACAACTCACATGATACACATCTATGCTCTAGAAATAAATAAAATAGATTGTTTTGTGATTTTTTCATGGAAATATTTTAGAAACAAGAAAATTTATTAAGATTTTGTACAAAAAGGATTATTTTATTTAATTTAAATTTTTTTAGTAAACATTTTTCTAATTATCGACATGTTTCTACTACTATAATAATTTATATTAAATAATAATTTATGATTTATATTAAATACTTTTTGCTATTTAAAATCATAAAAAGAAACTTGTTTTATTATAGGTTAGGTTAATAGGAGGATGTATACTACATCAAATCCGAAGAAATACACCTAGGCCACAGTCGGTCCTGTTGTGCGCTCCTTATCATGAAAAAAAGATTTTTCAGTGTTCAGAAAATCAGTTTCGTGAACGTAATTCCTAAAAATCTTCCAATCATTGTTAGTCAGGAATGTCATTTCCGGAATAACATCACTTTCAAGATACTTGTATCTATCTTCGACGAATGCCTGACAGTGGCAAAGAAAGTGCACCAGTGTTTTACTGTCCTCTCCACATGTTCTACATACGTCTGAATCCGCACGTCCAATTTTGCAAAAATGTGCTCGTAATCCAGTGTGTTCCCTCAGAATACGTACTGAAACTTCAGACTAAATTCAGACTTGCTCATTTTGAGGAGATTTTTCGTCTTGCTCTCATCAGGGTCAGTTTCATTATTTCAAGAAGTCTTATGGGATTCTTTCACCCATATTTTTAGTTCAGCCAGGTTAACTGTTTTACTATAAGTTTAATATAATATTATGACAAAATTTCCATGAAAATCTATATAGTTTGCAGACGTTATCATAATATTCATCTGAGAAATCATAAATATTTTGTTTCTTTATTAAATTCAATTTATTTATGTTTGTCTATCCTATTTTCTGCCTAAAAACGCATTAATGAAGGGGCCTTAAATTTTGATAAGGATCAATTATAAACGGATTTTTTTAACATTTTATAAATAGATCTTTGTAGTTTATAATTTATTTATGTTAAATTCCATAGCCGTACTAACATTTCTGAGTCAATTATTTATGGACCTATCCTCATTTGTACCCTATAATACCTTCAACAGACAGACTTACAGAGGGTCATGGCTATATATTCTTTCTTATTCTCATGACTTAGTTTCTACTCTCATCCCTTAGTTTTTCCAGATTTTATTAAATGCTTGTTAACAAACCACAACAAATGATTAGCCATATACTTTTATGAGGCAGTTTTTTTAAAGCGTATCTAATAGATTTCTAGAGTTGAAAACATACTTACAATAAGTAGCTTCCACAGCACATATACTTGTATGTATCTCCAAATGGGTTACATAATATGGTATGGTAGGGAGTGATTACAATATTTTTTTTGCAAATGTTACTAACGGCAACAAAGCTAACTCAACCCCTGCCCTTTTTATCAACCAGCTTTTGTATGTATTTGCAAACAAATTGAGCATTTTATTGTGACGATTTGTTTTCATGATGTTTGCAAAGTTAACAACAAATTACTGTTAAAAGAATGAACGAAAATTTACATACACATGCACAAAAGACTAAAGTTCCCCCAACACTTTAAACTGAGGGGGAGCTAAACAAATAAAAAGGGTGAAGGCAAAAATTTATACAAAAAAAAAAAAAACAATATTAAAGTCAAGCAAAGTTAGAAACGAGTTTAAGAAACATTTTTGTATTTTTGTTTCTTTTTTGTATAAAGATCTGTTTTGTGTAGCATAATTATATATTCGTTTGAAGCGTTGACACTAATGCAAATTTTATTAAAGTTAGGAGTAAAAAAATGCTACAGAGATAAAGAAATAGAGAAAAATGAAACACAAAATCTAATTTGGCAAAATCTTTATAAACCTTTTAACAAAAATTTCAGTGTTAAGATTTTTTTTTAAATTTTAAAAGGGAATTATAAAAAATTCTTAAATGTAAGTAACTGAAGAGTTCTCAACTTCTGAATATAAGTATGAAATAAAATTCTGGTTAATATGTATTCAGATGTTTAACCATTTAAAAAACCCTTATTTTATAAAACGAAATTTTCGTGTGATTAAAAATTTTTTAAAAATATATATTGAATTTTTTCACTAGAACTTTTTTTATTAAATGGAACCCTAATTCAAAAAATACGAGATTGGCACAAATACAGACTTATTATAAATAAAATACCTGCATTTTTTATTCAGCTATTTTGCAAATAACTATAATGTAATTACATGTTTAAAATTGATGGACCGACGGACATCTGAAGAGTGAAAATAGTTTAATGCTGATGTTATTATCGAAAGCTGCAGACATAACCATAAATATAGGAGTATTGGATATGAAATATATATTGCATAAATATATTGCAGTTTTCTCACTAGTATTTTCGAATTTGCTATAAATACCCAAAATCCCTTATGGCATTTTTTCTCACAGATTATCTAGAGATTAGTTTGCAATCATAAGCAAAGTAAGAAAAGGTATAAACTAATATAAATACAACAAAACAAAAATCTGTATGCCACAAATTTTGTCGAAATAATAAAAGAAAATGCAAAGAAATTGTACTTTGAAAGGTAATAACAGCAAAACGAAATTATGCAAAACTTTTTTTGTTCACGTTTATTCCATGCTTCGATGCGCATTTGGTTTAGAAAAGGAAGAAAGGAGTATCTACAAAAAATACGAAAAACAATTTGTAATCTCAGAATTTCTAATACATACACAAACATACATATATTATTTCAGTTTTCATTTTTTTTAATAATAAAAAAAAAAACATAAAAAATAGTATGAAAAATTTCTACAAAAGAGTTTTTTTTTTAAACATTTTTCCATATTTTCATATTCTTTGGTAATGGCTCTGAATACATATGTACGTTGCTGGTGCTGCTGTTGAATGGAATGAAAGTGTTTTTATGGTCTATAGTTGTTACTGTTGTTGTTGGTAGCAGTACTGCAAATTGAAAATAACTTAATATTTTTTCCATTCAACAACTACAACAACAACAAAAAGTTTATTTCTTTAACAAAAACTTTTGTAATCACATTTTACTTGAAGTAAAATTGGAAGCTAAACGCTTGACATTTACCAGAACGAGAGGTGTAGAAATTTTTAAGGATAATACTTTTTATACACAGCCATTCAGTAGTTTTTTTTCTGTATAAAGTAAAGCACAAATTAAAATTTCGTTATTCTGTAGGGAAAAATATGTATGTAAAAACGAACACTAGTTGGGCAAAATAACAGAAATGGGATAAATCTATTTTTTGTTGTTTTGTTTTTTCTTAGCTGAAGTTTTATATAAATGAGAGAAAAATTGCATACAAATGACTTGTCTTTGTTTGCAAATGCATTAATATATATTATTGGATTTAAGCTGTAATAACTAAAGTGGAACCAAAAATAACATACATTTTTATATGCATACAATTCTCAAAAAGTCTCAAAAATTCCCTTTCGTACATATAGGTATTTTTTTCGTTTGAGTTCTAGTTCAGTTCTAGTTTAGTTCTAGTTCAGTTCTAGTTCAGTTCTAGTTCAGTTCTAGTTCAGTTCAAGTTCAGTTCTAGTTCAGTTCTAGTTCAGTTCTAGTTCAGTTCTAGTTCAGTTCTAGTTCAGTTCTAGTTCAGTTCTAGTTCAGTTCTAGTTCAGTTCTAGTTCAGTTCTAGTTCAGTTCTAGTTCAGTTCTAGTTCAGTTCTAGTTCAGTTCTAGTTCAGTTCTAGTTCAGTTCTAGTTCAGTTCTAGTTCAGTTCTAGTTCAGTTCTAGTTCAGTTCTAGTTCAGTTCTAGTTCAGTTCTAGTTCAGTTTTAGTTCAGTTCTAGTTCAGTTCTAGTTCAGTTCTAGTTCAGTTCAAGTTCAGTTCTAGTTCAGTTCTAGATCAGTTCTAATTCAGTTCCAGTTTCCACAAAGTCTTGTTCTTATGTAACAATTATTTTCTGTTGTGTAAGGTTCTCATATTTTCCTTTTTAAGCCTACTTCAAAAATAACACTTATAAAAAACAGTAAACAATTTAATTGTTAAAAATATTAATTTTAATATAAAAAATATTTAATAAATATATTTATGCATAAATGAAAATATTGCACAGAAATGTTATACAAATATTTGGCAAAATTACAAAAAATTTTATTTATATTTGTGCACATTTTTACACAATTCAATAAAACAAATCAAGAATTAGTAAACAAAAAACCAACGAACTTTAAATAAATAAATGTATTTGTATGTATTTTAAGCCTATCTACGTATGAATATAGTTATGTGTGGTAAGATACACACATTGGTAAGAATATAGTATACATTTGGCAATTAAATTGGAATTTTATGCTTAAATAAAAATATAAAAAACTATTGTATAAAAAAGTAAAAAATTAAATCCAGTTAACAAGCGTAGTTTAAATAAAAAAAATAAATACAATATACTATTGTATGGGTAAACACAATAACCTACAAATGTTTTTGTATTTGTGAATTTTTATAAGGATATGCATATACAAATATAAAATGTGGAATAAAACACTCACTCTCTTCTACTTAGTTGCTCATATGTACTATATATTTTGTGTAAAAATACCAACAGAAAAAAAAAACTACTCTATGTGTATAGAATATTTAACATTGAGTGTTGAAATCGTAAAATGGTTACAGACCATAAAATTGACAGATGGTAAAATTTAATGGCATATGAAGTGTCAATTGTATGTGTTTTTCTGTTTTTTTTTTTAATATCAGACTTTTGGCTCTTGAGTTTCAAGTGTGTGAGAGAGGAAGCAACCGAGAGAGATTTTAGTTTGTTTGTACACAGGCTGCCTGTGTTTATTTATTTATTTGTACAAGATTTACTATAAATATGTATATATAAATATTTAATAAAATGTATATATTTTAATACATATTCATGTAGTGATATGTGTGTATATATGTACATTTACACATACATATATGTTTATTTACATAATATTCATATAATTTTTTGTATTAAAATGAAAATAACAAAATCTCACCATGACAAATTACTAATTTCTGTCATCTGCACCATGACAACATTTTTTGATGATATTTTTACAAAAATAATGTTAAATCTATCTTATGTTGCAAAGAGCAGTATTTTGGTAAAATAAAGGAAATGTATTTAAAGTTATATTTCAACACCTCTGCTCATATACCTTCAATAATACATGTCTGATCAATATACAAATAAATATATTAAAGTTTCACAATTTAAGTAATTCTAAAGTTTTAATATTATAATTTGGAATGAAATTTAATTTTGAATATTAAAAAAGAAACTGAAGTATAATATTTTTAAGTTGATTTTATTTCTGTGTTGTTTTCTTAAAAAAATATTACTTCAAGCTGCCACTTTATGGAACTGTTGATTTTGATATTGTGATCAAACTTTTCTTTTATGTTTTTAGTTTTATTGTATTGAAAAAGCAAAAGAATCAGCTTTCAATATAAAGTTGTTATACTTTCCAAAAATCAGCGAAAGAATATTGCAAACAAAAATATTTTTTTAATCATTTGTACTTTAGATTTTTTTCATCTTCTTAAAAATAAACGAAGATAAAAAACTTAAGAAAAACAATAAAAGGTGCTGATTTGTAAAAGATAACATCTTTAGAAGAAAATTGAAAAAGGTAGAAAAAAATAAAAGAAAAGAAATAAATAAATGAACAATGACTACCTTAAAACTATTTAACGGTGAAAGAAAATTTTGTTGTGCTTTTAGCTGCTGCTTTTTATAAGCTTTGTTGTTGTTGTGCTTACTTAGTCTTATATTTATATTCCTTACCTACACACACTCATAACATAATAAAAGAAAAAAGTTTAACTTAAAGTCATTGTTGCAAAAACTTTCTCTGTCTGTAAGACGAACACAATGGTTTTTTCCTCTACGTTAGATTCATAATTTTTGAAATTGTTTATTGTTGCTGTCATTGTTGCAGCAACACAAAAAACTTACGCAAGCAATGTAAAAAAAAAAAAACAAAAAGCAACACAAAAAATCTTTTAAACTTAAATCTCAAAGTTTCTTGTGGCCACTTGAAAATATTTTTATGAATACAAAGTTCAAAACCAAATCAAAAGTGCAGGATGAATTCTACTGATAAAATGGCAATTTTTTGTAATTATTAAAGTTAATATTTTAAATGATTATATTAGCGATAAATTTGCTTTGTATTAATATCCAAATTTAATTCTTTTCGTTTTAGCTTTATTATGTTTTAAATTTTTGGATATCCTTCCCTTTTTAAAAGCAATGGTAAGTAATTTTAATGCCTCAACTTACTTATTAACGTAAAGTTTTGTTTAAAAAGTTTTAAAAAAAGTAACAAATTCCACGCTTAAATTAGTTTGGTCGGAATATGTTGGTTTATACTTAATAAAAGTTATACAATAAATAAATATATATTTTCCCATAATCGTCTGAATTGCAAAATTGTCTCTAAAAAATGTGGTATTTCACTAGTTTCCCTAAAAAAATATTTTTAATTTTATCGTAGAAATTTACAAGAAAGAAACTTTTAAAAATTTCTGTGCGATCGGCAACGATCTGCAAAAAATTTACGATATTTATGAAAACAACTAAGTATTATAAAAGTTTTTTTAAAGATTACTTCCCGAAAATCACTACTACAATTTTCATTTTACTATTTGTTCATTTACCTTCAATTGGATTTCATATCTTCTTAAATGCATTTAATATTTGCTTTTATTGTCGCTTTTATTTAATTTAAAATTGGTCACAAAGTCGTTGTGCATATTGTATTTAACAAATAAACGTTTTTGTCCTCGGGCATTCAAAGAAGACCACAAATGCAATAATAGTAGAACACGTATACATATATCGCTCATTTATTGCAAAACTGACATATGTAGAAAGAATATAATTTTGAAAAATATCTGCTGCTTTATAACTCTTAAAATAAACCAATCTTGGGATCTGAAAAATTTTAATGTTCATTCAATTAGTACTATTTGGTACGTTGGTTAACGTGGTAGTGCACTGCACGCGAACTGACAAGTAGAGTTTAAGAAACTCCCTTTTGACGGACCATTCCACTCGTCAGATGTAGTATTTTTAATATTGACTGAAGATGTCACTGAAGATGTCATTAAGCTTCAATACAGATATCTCGCCAAGTTAAGATATGATGTAAATGTCAAGGAAGTAGTTTTTCTCTTGACAAAACCTAAAGGTTATAAACTCTACTGACAGTTCGCGTGTAGTGAACTACCACGTTATCCAACTAACCAATTACTTCTTTAGTTTGATTTTATGATTATACAGAAAATAATAAAAAAAATAAGAACGAAAAATACCTGTTATATAGATTTTTTTTTAAACCAAAAGACCTTTTTTATTTAGTTTAATGTTTCATGTGATAGAAATTTCAAAAAGTACTAGAAAATACTCCATTTTAGGTGTTCATTTATTCAAGTCATTGAATGCTTGTTTTTATGTTAAATTACAAAAAGTACCAAAAGGTCGCCTTTTATAGGTTCTATCCGGCTCCACATGCTTAGTTTAATGTTTCTAAATATAATATTAAATAAAACAAAGAATGTGCCTTTGAATAACGAAGAGGTACTAAAAGTTTCTCTTTTATTGATACTAATTAACTTCAAGTTAAATTTCGTCCTTTTAGGTTCAATTTTATAGAAAACTCAAAAAGCACCAAAAATGCCACTTTTATAGGTATACAATTACTACGTGCTTACAATCATATATTTTAAGTATTTTTATAATTAGATACATATTATAACATTCGTAAGTGCTTTATTTTCTGTGATTTAGAGTTATGTCAAACTTGTAGTAAATGCACGAAATGTACCAATGCAATATACACATTATTACTTATACATACATATACATGCATATGTATATATTCATAGATAAAACTCACACACACACATCCACTTCAAAACACAATGCGCAGAAACAATGAACTGTTAATTGATTTACAGAGATTCTCATTATAATTATTTGTACAATTCAGTCTTTAGCATTTAAAAATTTAATTCCCTAAAGTTGTTTTAAAACGATGTTTTTGCTTTTATTGTTTTCATTTGTGTTGCTTGTATTTGTGTGTGAATTTGTTAATTTAATTACATTAATTCATTTCTTAGGGTAATGAAAATAATTCCTTTTTTTATAATTGGCAGATTATTTATTATGTATGTTCACACCTTGTGCAAATAAATATGAATGATGCAAATAACATATGTTTACTATTTAAATTTTAAAATATAGGAAAAATTATAGAAAATTACAGATACGTAGATATATATGTAAATATTACTTATATTGCTTAAAAACATATGTATATGTTTTTTCCCAATGATGAATGTGTAATGATAGATTATAAGTTAAAACCAAACATACTTATAAATAAACAATTTATTTTTAAAAGAGTTCCTCGAATAATGGTTAAAAACCACCCCTAGAAAATTGTAACATATTATCATTGACATACATATTTTATTTAAAATGAAAATATGTATTCCTTATATGCATATCCCATTTTTTACGGCTATAAGTGTATGTTTGTAATGTTTGTTTGTAATCTTAAGCATACTTATAGGTTGTTTTGTTAAAAACCTGCAAATTGTTTCCTTTCCCTTTTAAGACTTGTTGTTGTCTGTCTTTTGTGTGTTCTGGTTGTTGTCTTTTTTTTTCCTCAGCATTGTTTGATAAAAACTTACGTAATGGAGCATAAAATAAAGATAATGTAATGACAATAGAAAACAATTGTGCATACATGATTGACGTTATTCATGTTTCCATCCATCAATCTCGAATTGTTATAAAGACTGAGACTGAGATACTACGCAGTAATAATCACATGTGTATTTGTATATATTCTCTTGTACATTAATAGTGTTGAAAGGGGGAAAATAGACAAATATATTTGGGTCAAATTTTATGTACTTAAGGCTAGGTTTTATCGTTTGACTATAGTCAATAATATGACATTTCCTGGAATAGCGGTTTGGATTATATTTACTTTTCGTTTTAATAAACTTTTAAAAATTATTGTGTAATATTTGGATGATCTTCAGAGCATCCAACATATGTTAGCGGGTTAGGTTAGTAAGTTTTGCCACGAAAGTTAGTAAGTTAGTATGTTAGTAAGTTAGTAAGTTAGTAAGTTAGTAAGTTAGTAAGTTAGTAAGTTAGTAAGTTAGTAAGTTAGTAAGTTAGTAAGTTAGTAAGTTAGTAAGTTAGTAAGTTAGTAAGTTAGTAAGTTAGTAAGTTAGTAAGTTAGTAAGTTAGTAAGTTAGTAAGTTAGTAAGTTAGTAAGTTAGTAAGTTAGTAAGTTAGTAAGTTAGTAAGTTAGTAAGTTAGTAAGTTAGTAAGTTGCAATCTCGAATTTCATGTATTGTTGCATATTGCATCCTCCTCTCCGGAAGTTTTTTAAGACTTGAGTTTTAACTTTTAAAGTGAAGTGTAATAATTTTGTAAATGAAATATTGTTTAAAAATGTTCTCTGACAAATGCATTTTTAACATGGCATTCATGTTGAATTTACATTCTATAATAAATATATTCTCATTTTTGTCTTCTTTTCTGTTAGTGATGAAATTATTCTGAGGATAACGGAAATTAAAGTAATATATGTATGTGGGCATAAATTAGCCCATTTGTGGAGCAGTATTAAGTAGTTTATTGTTGAAATTTTACTTTTGTTGCAACATATTAAATTTTTAATTAGCAATATTAATGTGTTGCAATCTTGATGTGCCTGTTTCTATATAATTTGTTTCTTTTTTCTGTTTTTGTTTATTGTAATACATAGGGGAACAAAATCTAAACATTGTCGAAACAAACGAGTTCAATATACAAGTCCAATGCAAGGGCTTGTATATTTTTGGAGAGCTCCCTGCCTTGTTTTAATGCGCCTTTAAATTTTATTGTTCTGCTTGACCGAGTAATGCTGACTGCTTTACCACTAAAATAATTGCTATTAATTTTGTTTCCAGGTTTTCAGTTCATTTTTCATATTTTGTTGTTGTATTTGGTTTTTGTTTTTTCCCCAGCTAGTTTTTGGTTGTGTTGCAATTTTAATATCAGGTCATTTACAATTTTCATTGTCTGTCCGTTTATACATCTTGTTGAAATGTTATTTATTTTGTTGTTGTAGTTTCTTTGTCCAGCATTGGTTATATGAGGCCATTAAAAATACATTAACAAATTTCATATATGAAATGATTTTTAAATTAAAAATTTTATAATGAAAAGATTCTGTTATTTTATGTTTATGTCTACATATCGGTGTGTTGGAAAGTGAGAGATTTTTTTCAAAGCCTTTTTGTGTTTTTGTTTTTAATGTTGCACATATTTATACAAAACGCTTGTATAAATATAATAGAAAACATATATTCCATGATATTTTTCATATTTAATGAAAATCCGATACTGTAATGACCACGATTAAATTTACACTTTATCATGTTGTGGTCATTTTATTTATTAAAGAAAGGGGAAAGTAATATATAATGGATAAAGGATAACTGTAGGTATTATTTGTTAGTTTAAAATATATTGCAATTTGGACGCTATAGTAATAATGACAGCAGAGATGGTAGTTTTATTTACTTTTACTAACTAACTAAGCTTTTTAGTATTTTATAAAAAAATAACAATTTTTTATATTTTATTTAAATATATTAAACTAATTGTAAATTTAATTTTATTTTGTGATTTGTTTTTGTAGATTTAATTTGTTTTTAATTTAAATATAACAATTTAAAAAAAGTTTAATGTAAACCACAAACAAAAGTTTAATAACGATATTGATTTGTTGTTTTATTTATATTCTGTGGATGGAATTTTTTATTTGTTATTTTATTTTTTGTGGGAAATATATTGTTTGCATTTACTTTAGACAAATGTGATATTATTTGTTAAATCAAACAACTTAATAAAATAAAATTTTATCAAAAACAAAAAAAATGTAAAAGCAAACAAATTTAGACGGTTATAGGTAAACCTAGATGTTTTCATAGATTCGAACCAGTACAGTGTAAGTATTTTTGTTTACATAATACATTGTAAGATAACAGTAGATCCTTGAGTAGTGAAGGACTGTTTGAAAAATAGTAATCAGCTAAACTAAATGTATAGTTTAATGATATTTGTAGTTTCAGAATATACATTTCCTGTTGTAAATACTATGCTTTTCGAGAGCTGACTATTTATACATATTTTAAGTAAAAAACATATTGCAATGTATTGTTGTTGATGTTGGATGTTATTTTTGCCCTTCATGAACTCGTTAATGTTTACCATTTTTCTCAAGTCAATCTAAAAAAATTGTTTTCTTTTATTTATATTTTTCTGTTTCTCATTGTACGCTTCTCCATTCCTTTAACTTATTCGTTTCTAGATCTAGTTATTATATACAAACATATATATACATATTTCTTTTTTTTTTTTGGTGAATAAAATTAATGTCATCATTCACTTAAAATTGATTGTGCTAGTTTATTACTTTTTATGTGGTTCCGTATTCAAATCGAAGCAAAAACTAAACAAAAAAATAAATGAGATTAAATCATTGTTTCAATTTGTATTTTTAGCTACTTAAATTAACAAATTTCTTATATACACTTGGGTTAATTTCAAATATATTCCTACTGTTGTTTGACAAAACAATTAACTAACAATAAACGGAGGTAATCTATTTGGTAACTAAGTCATCTTTAGTATAGTGTTTTACAATAATTGTTTATTTGCCTGCATATTCGTTTTTTGTACATTTTGTTGTTATTATTTTAGTGCTTTTTTTTCTTGCAATGCAAGCCAATTGAATATTTGCATAAATTTTAAACGATCCTTGATGTATGATGCGCATCTGCTTATATTTATAAAGCAAATTGCATATTAAAAGGGAAAATATTTATGCATATGTTTACACATACAAACTTACTTATCCAATGGTATTAATTGGAAGGCCTTCAGATCATAGGCCTTTCTGAGTGTCTTTTAAGCCATTCTTTTAGATTTTGCTTTCATGCACAGTAGAGTGTCCCGAATAAAATCCTTTTTAAGTTATTTTGGAATATTATTTTTTCCGAAATTTGATGAACAATTAGAAAAACCAAATAATTTTTTTTAAATACGGGACATCCTAATGCAAATTTCAGTCAATAACTTATTAGTAATAAAAATGAGAATATCAAATGTCCTAGACTTTGTGTCTGCTTAAAAAGGCCGTTTAAAGGCCTATTTTAAATTATTTTTACCAGAAGGTATTTATGGTAAATACCCACTATAAAATAAATAAACAAATACATACATACGTATGTACATGTGTACATATTAACACACATATGCACATGTATAAAAAATAATATCATATACATATATATGATTTTATGTAGTAAAATATGCATTATATGAACGTAAGTATGTACTGCAATTGGGTGTTTACATTTTAGTTGTGGGCTCAACATTTACATTTATTTTTCCTGTATTTTAGGGAATAGTGAAGTTATAGCTTAAGTACTTGGAATATGTACAAAATGTTGTTGCTTTTATTTTTTTATAATTTTTATTTTCGATTGCATATTTTATGTGGCATCAGCTATTTTCGTGTTTATACATAGTAGTGTTTGTAATAATAGCATAAGTGATTATATTTCGTATATAATTTCTGAACTTGATTATCCTCATACTTTAAGGCTTAAGATTTAATATAATATTTTTTAATATTTATAAATTAATTTCCATTTGCTTTTTAAATTCCTTTTTTTTCTCATGAGGTATTAGACTATTCGTAAAAACTCAAAATAATGTGAAAATTTTCAGTTGCAATTCAATACACTCTAATGAATTTTAATGTAAGTTAAAAACTTTTTTTCCTAAAACTTTTCCTATACGAACATTTGCATTAAATCCGAAATTTCAATACACAGAGAAAAAAACGGGTAAAAAAGTGTTCTTACCAAGTTTTTTAACATTTAGACCACGAGTGCGAAAAACACCCAGTTATCGTTTTGACTACCACCGTTGTTATTTCACAACGCATCGTTGACATTTTAACGAAGCATTGTTATCACTTTTATTGCGATTTGTGTCATTTCTGTAATGCAACGTTATAATTTCGAGAAAGTATGGTCATTTCGTTAAGTCGACTTTCTGTTTTATAAACATCTTGTTCTGAATGATGACGTCTTATAAATAATGTGTTTTTAAATACCTTCTAATTCATTCATTGACTTCTGCGTGATGATATTGAAGCTGTATACGATTTTTCGCACGATTTACATTGACTTATTTCTCCAGTTACTTGTAAGCTATTATGACATTTTCATATTAAAATAATGACTTAATTAATATTGTGTAAATTTTTGCATTTTAGCCTCTTACTTGGTAGTTAAAGTTTTAGTAAGATCCTTATTAAATAATTTAATTCCAACTTTAATTTCAACTAGTGTATGTAGATATAACTGAAAAATCATCTACTATAATATATCCTTTTTAACATAAATAACTGTTATATTTCATTTATTTGTCTAAAAAAGATACAAATGCAAAAAATTATAATAATAATATTAACTTTATTTTCCAGCAAATAAAAATATTTGCATTTATTTTTCTTATTTAACATTGGGGAAATATTATTATTTAAAATACTTTGGTGTAGAAAATGTATAATAAAATGCACAACAGCCGAAAAAGAGATTTAATAATTTCAAATCGTTTTTTCTTCTTTCTGCTTTTTATAGTTTATACAAAACATTTCTCCAGAGTATCATCTTTAATAATTATTATATATTTTTTGCATACCTACAAAAAATTATCACAATCTTATTGGTTTTTTTTTGCTACTCGCTTCTTACGTTAACTTTTGGTGATGAGCATAAATAGCAGAAAAAAGTAAACTGAAATGAAATAAAAAAAAACTTTTGCATTTTGATTTCCTTCCTTCTACCAGCCACTTATATTTCCGCTTTTTCGGGGTATTTTTGTGAGATTCACCAGCAACAGCAGTGGCATTGGTAGTACTATTGGAGGCAGTAGTATCAAGTATAGTAATAAAACACAGCATTGAAAACGACTCCTATTGTCCCGGTGTTTGCATATAAATTATAAAATTGTATAAGTTCTCATTTGTGTGAATTTACGTTACGAGTTTTTCTTTTTTTCTCTACTCTTCCCATATTTTTTTTTTTTTGCTTTAAAAAACTTTTCATCATCATCTCTTTGAATTGCTGTCAGAAAATTCATTGCAACTTGAGCTTATGAAAGTTGTAATTACCCCCTGAGGCGAAATAATGTAAAAAAGCCAGCTAGTGTGTGTAATACACTATAAATGTCTTTATTTCGCATTTTTTTGTTCATTTACTTTTTTTACGTTTTTTGTTACAAACTTTTTACACTCTTCATTTTTTTTTTTTTGGTGAAGGGCGTTTTTGTTGTTGTTGTTGGTTTTGTTGGTGTTGTACAAATAAGGTAAATACTTATTTCATCTGATAATTTCATATAATAGCTTATAGGAGGTTGAAAAAATAAACGGAAATAATAATGAAATATAATGTTTATTTGTAAACATATTTTAAATAGACGAAAAAGATGTAATTAGTTAAATTTCCAACAGAAGTTTCCAACATTTAAATTTAAGTGCAAGTTTTATAAACACTAGATATGTTGTAAAAATAAATATTTATTTTTACATTAGAGATGTCCAAAAAATATTAATTTTACTCGGATGGGTCTCATTCATCATCGTTAATATCTTAAGCTTACTAGTGTAAAATTTCAGTTCCATTGAAAAGTTTGAAATTGTGTAATTACTTCGACTTTTTAAGATTTTTTTTAATACATCGCTGGAAATACAATATTCTCTAAAAGATGCCATATATCTTGTTGAAATCATATCCATTACACTTTTTAGAAGATATATTTATATATATTTTATATGAATATTAGTTATTGAATACAACTATAGTGCAAAATGTACACCTACGCGTATACTTAATATTTAATTGGACACTTAATGTGTATATTCAGCATACGTAGCTAATATTGCTGCACAATTTATGGTAGACAATGACCATTCTATACTATTGTACTTTTTTTAGTATTTCTAGATACAAAAATATCTAAATAATTTTTTATATTATGTACAAAATTCCAATAGATTACTCATAGAATAATATTAGAATTTGTTCACAAACTAAACTTTAGAAAAGACCTAGAACTCGATTTATGAACCACAGATTAACCATTAAATTGACTATAGACCGGACCATACACTAGTCTATACTACATTTCGAAAATGATTAAATAAACTGGTTCATAGATTATGTCTATTCCATAGATAAGTATGAAAATAAGTTGACGTTACTATTGGACTATCCATAGGCTGGTCCATCATCCAGAGGTAAGTCAATAAACTAGTAATTTATAAAAAACTTTGAAATGTACACGGTAAATATTATGAATAAATTAAATAATTCAAAGTAACAGTGGCTTTTTAATTTCTACGATATTAAGTGACACATTTGTACACCTGTTACTTCTTAAAACTTACTTTATCCCAGCTCCATTGAAAATCTAGTTAGTTTAAATGTTTTCAAACATATTTGTTACTCGTTTAGATTTCTTTAATATAGTTTAGTATTGTATTGAACTTTTTATTGTTTTCTTTATTTTTATTGATTGGAAAAGGTAAATGAAATTGATGCAATATGTATTTATTTATATTAGAGGTGTTTAGAAAATATTGATTTTGTTTGAATGGGTCTTTTGTATTCCGTGCCGGAAATCGAATTAAAAGTGTAAAATTGTTTACCCTTTTTTAATATGTTCAAAAATTGTACCATTCATATTAAATAATCATAACATTTCAACGAAATTCAGATTTTTTGAACACATCTAATATACATATGTATATGAAGATTGAATTTTTAAAACAATACCGAATTGAATTAAATTTTTTCAATTGTTTGGACTGAAAATAGAACAATAATTGTTTTCCAAAATAAAAAATCTTCCATTCTCATACGCATTTAAAGTAAACTCATAAATTTCAGAATAGAATTTATCTTATTAAATTTTTTTATAATTTACCTTATTTGAGTTCTATTATCTTTTAGAATTTTCCATTTTTAATTTCTTTACTACAGACAAAATTTTGTAACATATTTGTATTAAGTTTCAAATTAACATGCAATTTGCAAAACACTTCTAAATACCTGATGAAAAATAAATGTGTTTATCAAATAATCATGCTAAACTAAAACAACAACGGCATTTATATACATATGAGTGAATATATTAAAAAAGAAAATTAGTATTTAACAACTTGCAACGAGTAAATTATCAAAGTCACGTTTGAAAATTATTTTTTAACTTTTGCATTTTTTTGTTACAATAAAATACTAGTAGCAGCAAATGCTGTTTTAACATGTGTACGCAGGTAAGAATATTTATAATGAAAAACTTTCATATATAAGTTTATTTAGATATTTCAGAATGTGTTGGTTGGTTTTTATAGTTTTATTGTACAAATGTACGTATATATGTATGTATGTACCCTGCAGTACGACAACGGCGATATCAGCAACCACTAAGATGGCTATAAAATTGTTATATTTAGAAAAAGTTTTCTGAAATGTTTTGGTCATTAATGTGAACGGTAGGGTATTTATTGTAACTTTTAGTGTAGTAATATTTGTTGAATTCAAATTGTTTTTGATAATTTGAAGGAAAAAGTATCGTAAAATAAAGTTTTAGTATGTTCAGACAGTTTGATAATTTTATAAATATTAAAAAATGTAATGTTACATTTTCATAAAGGTAATTGCAATGAAAAGTGTGATTTAGAAATATGACACAAATAAGAATGTCTCATAATTCTAAATCACACACTCAAGAAGTATAAATCTACTTAATTTTTTTAGTTTTTAAGATTTCTCTTTTATTTTGATCTGCAGATATTTGGCGATGAAGTGATATAGTTTTTTTGTGTATAAATAACTTTTTTCCTCAAATTTGTACAATAAAAATTAAAAGACGTATACTTAATATTTAATTAATTGATTCCACAAACATAAAGTATACTCACTGTTGTTTGACAATAAATAAACAACTTATTTAAAAATACATCTTTTTCGTCACAGTTCAGTGCTTATTATTCTAAAAAAAAAAAAGAAATAAATAAATAAAACTATATTTTACACTAGTAATTTACAAATTTTAACAAAGATTTATAAAAAATTACCTTAAAATTTAAAAAGTAGCTTTTTAATTTTATTTTTAATAGTCTCTTCATTATTGTAACCAACGTAATAATATTTTCAATTACTGATGCTGCAACCCACATACTTTAATGAAAAATTTAACAACAACATTTTACGTTGCGAAAGTTTTATTATCTCAAAATTATCCTTAGGTATTAAGCTCATACTTTAGCAACTTACATGCATTATTATTGCCACATATAATTGTTAAATACTGCTATATTGCAAACAATTGCAATTGTACAATTCTACTTACTGTTTAATAGTATGCAAAATATGAAGAGATTAATTCTAACTTACATATTTAGTTTTCAAAACTACATACCAACACACAGCTAACCGACACTCACATATTAAGTTACACTAACACATATTCACTGTGAAATGTTGAAAACTGTCAAATATATTGTATAGTTGTTAGTCGTTAGTTGCTGCCACGCATTACAGTACACAGGTATAAAAACTATTTACATGGTAATCGCTAAAAAAGTTTCTTTTGTTTTTAAAATATGCATATAATACGTAAAAGTTTTTTAATGTTATTTTTAGTTTAGTGTATACATATCTGTCAAGCATATTGTTAGTTTTAGTTTTTTTTTCATAAATATGATATCTTTTAGCTTTTATTATTTTGAAGTGTTTTTTTGGGCTTTAAAAGATATAAGATTCACTTGAACATAATTTCTTTATTATGTTCAAAATGGCGATTTTTACATTAATACTCTTTTGTATGTTCAACAAAGCAAATATAAGTCTTTTTTATCATATATATTGTTTTTGTTGTTGTTGTTGCAGCTGTATTATATTATTTTAATACATTGGTTTTAGTATATTCAAGACACTAACCCAACTGCTTTTAACGATGTTCTTTCCTAACCTTTAAAACAACACTACATACTACGATAATACTATACTCTTTAAGTATCTACATACACAACATATATATTGGGTTTTGTTCTCTACACTCTACTTTCCACTTTGCTGTGTTCTCTACTAAAAGCCAGAAAATTATTTCCGTTTTTCTTGAGTTGTGGTAATTTAAGTGCAAAATAAAAGTAAATGTTGTAAATTTTCGCACTCGCCCCTTCATGCTACTATTATTACGTCGACATACATACATACAAACAAACATACATACTACTTGCCACATTTACATTTACACACTAACATATACTTAGTGTTATACTCTACCCTGCCACCTGCCTGTACAACGCTGACAACGACAGAGCTTAAATATTTTCATTTCTTTACTCTTGGGTAAACATTTTAAGCCATAATTTAGTGTAAAATGCTATTTTTATACCATTTTATGGTCATTGTAAATAGTTGAAATTAAAATTAAGATCTCAAGCATTAACAGCAAATACAATTCATTTTCTTTTACATTTTTTTATTTTCTACTTTCATTTTAAGCTTTCTCTTTGTTATTTTTCTTTCTTTCTTTTTTTCCTTAAAAATACATTTTAATAAAAATTATTAATAATATATTTACAAAAGCATTGTGGAATTTTATTAAACCTTTTGTGTATTAAGAAGTTTGGAATTAAAAAAAAATGTTTTCAATTCTTTTTTTATTATTTGTGTATTTAAAAATTCGGTTTCTGAATCCAACTTAATTTTATTTCATCTCAACGCATTAAGTGCTAACTGCAAATGCTCATAGAGTACTTTATAGTCGTTAGACTAGTCTATAAAACAGTCGATGGACTAGTATATTGGATAGCTAATAGTCTGGTTAACAGGATAGTCAATAGAGTTTTGTATAAAATGGTCGATAGAGTAGTGTATAAAATAGTCAATAGACTATACTATAGAACAGTCTATAGACTAGTCGATAAACTTGTTTACAGATAAACTAGTCCCAAGTATAGGCTATAGATTAGTCGACATATCATAAAGTAGCCGATAGTTTAAGAAGAGTCTAAAGAATATAAAAAAGTCGATAGGCAATAGAAGAGTTGAATAGTCGTTAGACTAGTCTGTATAATGCTCCATAGATTAGTCTATAGAATAACTTATAGTCAGAAAAAAAAGACAGAAAATTCTACAAAATAGTCGATAGACTTGTATACTGGAAACTCGAAAGGGTAGTCTATAGAATAGTCAACAGAGTAGTATATAGCATAGTCTAAATAAGAGTCTACAGAACAGTAGGTAGACTATCAGAACAGTAGGTGAATTGCCTATAGATTAGTACAATAGTCGATAGATTAGTCCTTACTATAATCGATTAAGTAGTCTACAGAATAATTGAAAAGTGTCGTCGATAACGTACTCTATAGAATAGCGCTTATACTAGTTTATATAATAGTTGATAGAATAGTTGAAAGATTGGTCTATAGAATAAAAAAAAATAATAGTATAAATACTTTTTTATCTTATCGTGTGTCTTAAGATAAACCAATAATAATACTTTTGTATAATATCCGATAAACTAGTGTAGAGAAACGTCGATAGAATAGAATAGTTGCTACGAAATATTTCCGATAACTGTTAACATTGTAGGTTCAAGAGAAAGAGACGATCATTACAAATTTTAAAATATAAACAAATATCTTAACTTTTTATATATCTAAGGTCACCATTCTTTAAAGCAAACTTGTATATTTCTTTAAATATTTAAAGAAAAATTTTTGTTAAGTACATATATAATAACTTAAATGAAGCTATTTTTCACTTACAACAACAAAAAACAACAACCCTCTCATTGCATAAATAAAACACAAGGAGACTAAAAAGAAAGTAGAAGAAAAAAACCAGTGATGCGCAGACGACCTAGACACTATTGACCTAAAGGATCTTTCTGTTTTAGCTTTAACCTTTTTATTTAACATTTTTGCTGGCCAAGCAAATGTAATTCATTAGATAGAAAAGTTGAAGAAAAAAATACAAAAAACATTTTTTTACGTATAACATAGAAAACGAGTTTTTCGTTTTATTTGTTGTTTGCTTTTTATCAGTTTTTCAGCAAAATGTTAATTTGAGAAATACCTTTTGCTAGAAATTTAACTAATTTGCATTTTAAAAAGTATGTCTTAATATATAAATAGGTAAGTGTATAATGCGGTATACATGTGTTGTTGTTTTTGTATCTAAAGTTTTGTATTCATATCTGTTTTTTTTTCTATCAACATTTTTATAACACCTTTGTAAGATGTGGAAAATTATAGAAGTTTTTAAATTAGTTAAATGAAAGTCTGTACCCACTACCTACGTTTAGACATTTATTAACATATTTATTAAAAGTTTTTCCTTTCTCTCGAAAGAAAGTTTTTAATAAATTGCCAATGCAGTCCTTAAATTAAAGATAAAAATTTTAATAAATTAGGCATAAAAAGAAATCTTGCAGATTACACAGATTGTTGGTAATAATGTATATACATATGTATGCATAAGGTGCTACTTAATTAATTGGATTTTTTTAAATTTTAACACACATCAGCATAAATAAAATCATATTTTTCTGATTGTTAAAACGCAGCTGTTTGTATGTATTATAGAAAATAATATAATACTTAATTTTAACTAAACTGCATAAGTATGTATTTACAGCGATTGAAAAGTGAGTGAAAACTTGTGAAAACATTATTTATTATTTGTTTGCTAATTAGAAACGCTTAAACAATTGATTTTTCCCACAAAATGTGTACATTGTAAAATAGACAATGTGATGTATATGCTTATATTTGATTTAGTACATTAATATGTTGAATTTATGCCTGAACATAGATACAATATTGTAAAATAAGCAAAAACACATAATCATTTATTGTTTTGTATAAAGTACAAATATAGAACTTAATACGCTCTAATGCCGCATTTATGAAGTGAATTGTTTATTTTCCTTGCGATTATGTCGATGTTAATGATGTTGTTGACGAGAGGGAGAGTGTTTCAATAAATTCAAGTGTCGATTATTTCAATAATACTTTAGCTTCGTGATATATAATGCTATATGATTTTATAAGCTTTAGATATTTGTGTGAATTATTACAAAAGAAGCACACATTTAAATATGAACAATTTAATTAGTTAAATTTTTTGAAAAAAACCCATTTTTATCCCAGCAAAAAATTGGTAATGAGTTGTACTTATATAACCACCTTCTTTTCAATGACTTCTACTTACCATCTGCATTACTTTGAAGTACTCTAGTAATAACTTTCTTTTAATCTGATATAGAATTGCTTTATTTTCGGTTTTATCATTTTGTTTACACATTTTTTTTAATATGTAAAAACCAAACTAAGCAGTAGCACATATAGTAATTTTTGTTACGGTGTAAAGTAAAAATATATAGATAGAAGAGTGGATTGAGTGTTGTCCGTCTGTCTGTCGGTCCGTCTGTATATCTGTTGAAATAAATTTTTCAAAAAAACCAGACATTTTTAGGATATAAATCTTCATTAATTGTTTTAAACATGCCTTCAAGGAGTTTCCTATTTCATCAACTAAATCGAGAAATGTGAAAAAATCCTAGACAACATTTTAAAATTTTGTAAAAAAAGGATTTTTTTGCATGCAGATGCAAGAAAATCACAACAACGTATAGATTTTGTTTGCTCTCATATATAGTAACAACAACAACGTTTTTATTGTTTAATTTTTATTCTTTGCTACAGTCTGGATCATGAGTCATTTTAAGAATAAAATGCAGATTTTAAATATTTAAATTTAATTACTTAAAACGATAAAAACTAAAAACTTTTCATAAGTCCAGCATTCAAACAGTTGTTATTTTGAAAACATATTTTGACTTTTTATGTGTAATTTAGCTTTTTTAAAAACTATTATAATTGAACCAATTTTAACTTATTAATAAAAATTGTCTCTCCCAAGGATATAGTAAAATATGTAAAAAAATTTAATAATTAAAATGTCAACTTTAAACTCACTAAACTGCTCAAATAGGTTGTTAAACATTATTAGTTATAAAGATTGTTTAATCAAAAAAATCAAAATTTCCCCTATAATAAACGAAAATGACCCTGGGGAAATATATGCACAAACATACATATATAAATAAATGAAACTTGACAACTTTTTTATATAACATTTTTCTCATTTCCTAAAAAGTAAAGTACCACAATGAAAGTAACATCAATACAGTACGAATATCCTTTTTTGGTTTCTTCCCACTCAGCAACAATAAAAAATAACAACTAAACAATACAAGACATTGGGAAAATTTACAAGACCTTGTAAAATGATACCTTCATAGGAAGAAAAAAAGGCGAAACGAAGCTAAAACAAAATAAAGTAGAACAAGAAATATATAAAATGTTGACGGTCATAAAATACTTTGAGTGCCAGTGGTCATAAAAAGCCAATTATTCCCTTTTGGCGAACAATGAACGAGACCATTTTTAGAGACAGACAACAACAGCAAAAAAAAAAAAACAACAGCCAGAAAGAAAAAAGTAGGTCTATTCCCGGAAAGTGTAAGAACGTAAAACGATACATGAAGTAAAGGACAACAAAGTATGATAAACAAACAAATAAACATTAAACAAATTAGAGCGACTGTATGACAAACACAGACACACATGAACACTTTGCTGTGTAGTCAGCGCGCTACATTTTCAGTTTGTCCTTCTTTGTGTCAATGTATTTCGAGTGAAGCCTAATCATGAAGCAAAACATGCATACACTTACTATGCCCTGTGCTCCATTTACACTTTTATATTGGTAGTTAATGTTAAAATTTGCCATAATTTACATGATGTGAAAAGAATTTTTAATTAAGTTTAATGGCAACTATTTAAAAACTCTACCAGTGTCCCCAAATAGAAACATAGCAAAGCAATGTAGCAACAATTTAAAAAAGCAACGCTATATAATGTAACAATAACAACTTGTGTTTTATTTTACATTTAACAAACAAACGAAAATAGAATAAAAATGTATTTTTTAAAAATCAGAGTTTAATGGTAGTTTAACAACAATGGCTGTCAAAAGTAATTGCATTGCTTGTCCGTCATGTGTCAATAACAACATTTTTCATTCCAATTTTTTTTCTTCGCATAAAAATTAAAATTATTTAATGATATTTTTTTTTCTAAATTGTTTTCATCAACACAATGCAGTTAATTAGAGAAAAAAATGATATTTGATAAAATCTTAAATTAAATGTAATAAAAAATTTGTAAAACTCACTTTGGCGGGAATTTATTGCAATATTTATATAAAGAAATAAGTAAGAATATATTGAATATGGTCGACTCTATGACCAACTTTAAGTAAATTTTCATGCTGATGTGTTTGCAAATTTTAAAAAGGATTTTCTCTTCCCGCCCTCTGAACTTCATTTAAAAGTTTGTGAATGTTGGGTCACAGATACGAAATAGCGGTTGTATGTATCCAGCAAATACCAGGGGTTAAAATGATTAAGTTTACTTTAAAACCACAATAAAAAAACATATACAGCATATCGTCATATGAAATCCAAAAGGCCCTAAGTTAAGAATCGACTTTTTTGATTGATTATGATGTACCGTATCAAAATACATGTTTCTGCTAAATTTTACCATTTAAGATAGCTATAGACAATTGACTACAAATTCCATTCAAAAAAATTAATTTATTTTATTGATAACGAGAATTCATTACCAAGTAATGTATGAAACAACTACATATCCTATAATACTCATTACCAAAATCTGAAAATATTTTACTGGGTTGTTCAATGTAACCTAGGGCTTTTTGGATTTCATATGACGCCATACAGCTTCACAGGCAAGAGTACTAATAAATTAATAGACTACTTCTATGAAATCCAGACACTATGTAGTAGTCATTGAAAAGTATGTTATTAGATAGGTTATTACAACTGAAAGTCATTACGTAGTTTTTGCTAGGTGGGTTTATGGGTATCCATAGATATCTTTGGGGTACAAATCTTCAATAATGCAATAAAATTTAAAAATAATATTTTATCTTTTTTTTCTTGAATTGGAAGTGATACTATTTTTACAGGTTTTGTACTCGTTCTAGAATTATTATTTTTTTTTTAACAAGTTCTAAATGTTTTCCTGAGATATAATCAACTTAAGTTAATAAAAGTAATTTATAGTATTTATGTTGAAATTTTTTTGTTTAAGACAAATTAATATTTTGTCATATTCACAATTTTATTAATTATATAAAATTAGTTAACATTATGGCAATATATACCATACATATTACGAAAAAAAATCGTGTTATTTTGCACCATTTCGTATAATATTTGAACGTTTTCGTATACATGAATTATGGTCAATGTATAAAAAACCATCCTCTTGCTATTATTTATTATTAAATATAATTTTGTACTGTACAGAATTTCAGTTATTGTAGGAGTTTGACATTTGCTTGAATATTGCGTTAAACTTAAGTCACGTGGAGTTAAATAATCTATTTAATTTTTTTCTTTCACATTTTTTTTAATAAACCACGGTTAACGAAAATACACATTCGATAGCAAAATATTAAATAAATTTTCCTTGATATTATATTAAATACCAACAATAATAAATTGATTTACTTTAAGTGAAATATGTTTAAAAATAAAACGTAATATAAAAAATGTATACAATTTAATATGTCAAAGAGTAAATATTTTCAATAAAATAAGAATAAGCGAAATATTATTTTATTTGGCCATTCCTGCTTGGTTAATATTGATGGAATCGCATAGATTCCATTTCCATATTGTATAAAAATATTTTCTCAAGAATGTTTATATGAAATCAATTTTACTTCTTTTTTTTTATTCATATATATTTACATACATATGTACATAGTATATATGTATTTATCTGAAGATGTGAATAACAGAAATTCCTTTTATTGTGAGTTTAAAGGTATAAATATATCTGTAAAATATTTATGTATGTATAAATAAAAGCAAATAAATATCTAAAGGTTTACAATGAACAACCGTCACAGTTTTTACTTCCAATGGTACATTTAAACTTTCGCATTTGCTACGACCATCTATCTACAACCGTTAATACTTTGAATACTGATAAAATAAAATTCCTTTTAAAAATTTCTCTCTTACTTTTAAGATTAAAAAGTTTACTCAGCTATTTACAAAACAAGATTGTAAAATATGATATTTTTATATAATAAAGATTTTCTTTAATAAAACTAGCTTTGAAATTAATTAAGTACTAATTGAGTTATTTTCAAATAACAAAGACCGCGTAACCTGCTAATATCGTTGATAAAATGTTAATACCGAATAGCAAACCTATTTATTTTCAAACAAACACATACCAATTGATTTTTCTCTAATGCAATAGATAATTGACGTCGATTCCTTATGAGTAAAAAAAAATTGTTAATTATATGGTATGAACTTTTCATTCACCATATGCAATTCTGTTAATAAAAATCACAATTTTTTTGAGCGTAAAAAAACGTGATTAATATGATTTAGTAAAACCGACTAGCACATTAAGCTAGTACAACACACCTTGTTGAAACACGCCAAAAAATAAAAGAGAACTTTATCAAAATTCCTGGCGGCTGTCTGGTTTTGTCATGCTGAATTTTCGTAATTGGATACTCTATACTAGACAGCCAGACTGAATGGAATTAAATTAATATTATTAAATTTAAGAAATGATAAGACATACATAAATTGATTTCTTAAGATTTGTAAGGTCGTTAGCAAATTATAAAAATTAAATAAAGAAAATTAAGGAAGAACAAAATGTTTAAGTATTAGAGACATTAAAAATAAAATTAAGAATTTGTTTTATTATATTCATAGCTTTTAGATTTATCGTTTTTATGTAGCACTTTTACGTTCTAAACTAATTAACCGTAATGGAATGTACTCATCTCTTTTACCCACTTGATTGTCATCATTATCATCTTTATTATTATCAGCAGCAAAAACACAGCAACAACTTCCAGGAGGAGTATAAACAAATATAAAATTTTCTATAAAGTATTTATTTTTATTTTTGTTGTTTTTGTTATTTTCATTTGCTTTGTGTAAAATGTATTTCAATGATAAGTATCTTTTAAATAAATCTCATTAATTGTTGAAGAGCTTTGTGTACTTAAGTTTTTCGTTAAGCAACAAAAGTTTATTAAAATTTACAAAAAAAAAAAACCTACAAAAAACAAGTAAGAAATTATAGTTGGGCTTGGCCGACCCTTTGATACTCTACAACAATTACGAATTATCAAATAATCTTGATAATTGTGACTTGTAGCAAGCACACAAGATTAACATGGACACCAAGACAAATGGACGGTCGGACAGATGGACATAGCTTTATCCAATCAGAAAGTTATTATAATTCGATTGATATACCTTAAATTGAGATCAATATTATTGGGTGTTACAAACACCAGCACAAACGTCTAATAATAATAAAGATACAGAGAGGGATAGGAAAAGAGAAACTGAACACCATAAAGAATATAAACATCAAAGCCCAGCAATATTAAGGAGAGAAAAATAAAAATTATAGTCGTTCAGTATTTTACTCCAATGTTGGTCAAAGCAAGAAGTGGAAATGTATGTTAGAGAAAATCATTATTAGTATTTATCTAGTAAATAGAACTGCAGGGTTGTAAATTCTATACACATTGATATACAAACATTTTTACATTAATATTTCTGTTTTTATAAATATTTACAAATATAAACAAGTACTGTCAGGATTTTGGAAAAGCAAATTCTGTTCTTTTTTCATTTATGTTTATTTAAATTTCCTTTTACTATATCCCCTTCTACTCCTTGCTACATCTCCTCCTTTTCATCATTATATTAATTTTTTCTTCACTTCTTCTTCACTTAAGTAGGCATAAAGAGGACATTAATTTAAGCAAAAGCAATGTCTTTATAAAAAAATAAGACAAACAAAAAAGAAACCATAAAATGATGAGCGGCATATAGTAGTTGAAGAATGATTTCCAGCAAGTAGTTAAATGCAACAGTTGTGCTTTGAAGTATGTCGTCGCTATCTCTACATTTATAGAACTGTCTCCGTCTGTTGGAATATTTATGTATAAGATCGCTGAAAAGGGTCATTATTATTTTATGTATTTTATGTAGAGTAGATTCGTCAATAGGCATAATTTCCATAAGTAAATCATAAAAAACAAAAATGAAACTCTTTTATACATAGTTGTTCTTGTTTTACTAAATAATAACGTTGATAGCAATGACGAGTAAATGCCATATTTAAGTTCTAAAGAATATAATTTGAAAGTGAGCTGTTGTAAAGTATCATAAATGTTCAAGGGATAAATAACTGTTTTGATTCACAGCCAAGAAGGTAGTTGTATACAGGAAAATGTATAAAAAAGGACAATTTTAAGTTTAAAATTCTTGTTGTTAACACCTTTATAAGTAAATTATACTTAAGCTATATAAGTGATTAAGTTACGCCTTCTTAATCACTAATACAGCTTATAAATAATTTGCTGGTTTTGTTTCTAGTTCAATTCTAATCAGTTCCCTAGTTCAGTTCTAGTTCAGTTCTAGTTCAGTTCTAGTTCAGTTCTAGTTCAGTTCTAGTTCAGTTCTAGTTCAGTTCTAGTTCAGTTCTAGTTCAGTTCTAGTTCAGTTCTAGTTCAGTTCTAGTTCAGTTCTAGTTCAGTTCTAGTTCAGTTCTAGTTCAGTTCTAGTTCAGTTCTAGTTCAGTTCTAGTTCAGTTCTAGTTCAGTTCTAGTTCAGTTATAGTTCAGTTCTAGTTCAGTTCTGGTTCAGTTCTAGTTCTATTTTATGAAAAATATTTAAATCCTTTTTCTTCTAAAACTAATAAAAACTGTTTTAATTAAAAATTTTCGTTAAATCTTTCGCATCATTAAAAGCATATTTATTTCTTATAATATCCTGGAGTTCATAATAAATAATGAATATCAATTTGGAGTCGAATTTTTTTCTCAGTTTCATTCAATTAAATTCTGTTAGTTGTTTTTTATACTTGTTTATACAAAAGATGAAGGTATTTTATTTTCTGTTTACGAAAATGTTTTTTTATTTTTGTCTAATATTCTACATAGTGTGATATTGTAGAAAGAAAAAAGATAAATTTTTCATTAGGTTAATGTTACGTTAATGAAATGTTTAAAAAAAGCCCTTTTTACTTTTGCAAGTTTTAAAAACAAAAGTGGGAAAAAAATTATAAAAAAGGGCTCTGGGTGTGAAAAAAATATTTACCGTAGAGAAACACTTTCAAAATTTATAATACTTTTGCGAAAGTTAAATATTACAATGTTAATTAACGCAACAAATATTGCTAATTATGTGAGAGGGGATAAAGATCTAAATAAAGGGGTAATTTAGAGTTGAAGGTTTTTATATTTATTTAGTAAAACTTTGCAACAAATTGATTTTAATGAGAAAATAATCTTTTCTACCTAAATTCTTTTTATTACATATGTACATATAAATAATATATAAAAATATTAAAATTTTGAGAATTTATACAAAAATATGTAGGCTTATAATTTATTCAAATGATTTAAGATATTTTGTTAAAAGTAATTGTTTTAAACATTTATGTAAATTCTATGGCAAAACAACTTTAAAATTGCTGTTAAAAGCATTTGTCATTTCAAATGTCATTATGCCAAAATTCTACAAGCAGACAGTATTATTGCATAATTATTTGATAGAGAAAATATTTTCATATTTTTACTTTCAGACAGGCATTTAATGTGATTAATTATCTTCATATTTTGTATTAAACGGACATAGGAGATGAAAAATAGTAAAAGAACAAGACTATTGGCAGAAGGCATAAATATGACTACTGACTCTTGTTGATGCCGCCCTTTATTCTTCTTATTTTTCTTGCTGAGTGCTATAGCTAATGGATGAACGAATCAGTAAATGACAATAGAAATAACAACAACAACAATGAGGCTGTTGTCTCACACGAGTCCATTATGAATAATTATATGTGTAGGGATGATGTTATTAAATGACAATATTAAATTGTCTGACAATATTTCCCAAGATAAATTATATATTTGCTGTAACAGCCATAGAAGGGAAAAAAGTCATGAATAAAGTTTTTGCTAGAGAGAAAAACCATTTATTTCTGTTTGCAGCTTTCTGTTCGTCTATTAGTCTGTCCGTCTTGAATTATTATAAATATTTTGTTTAAATGTCCATTAGAAGTGACAAAATTACTTTATTACTAAATAAATAAATTCTATAAATAATTGATGAACTATTTAAATACATGCTTTAATTTAATTTATGAATTATAATTCTGGTTTAATAAAATTTCAAAAAACACTAATTCGATAAGAGTTTATGGCATTAACTAAAATTTAGATAAATTTAATAAAAGGTTAGTATGAAGTTTTAACTTAAATTTATAAACACTTAACAAAAAAACATATTTAATCATTTCAGTAAATTCATTATATTTAAGCCTTTCGATGTATATTAAAAATCACAGTGATATTAGTAACTTATAAGTATCATTAATAAAAAAATATAATACCTGTTTATTAAAAACAAAATGATATGACACTGAAAAATAATTCAAATCGTCAAATGTCAAGATATAACTGACAGCAGCAGTATAAATGAAATGCATGCATGCTGCTGCTACATATGCAAAACAGTCAAACACACCCTGACACTTACGCAAATACATATGCAAAAGAAGAAGAAAAATCTTAGCTGAAGGCAATGAAGAAAAAGGAAGCGAAAAGTAAAGCAAAAGAATTGTTTTTATTGTTGACAATACCACGTAAAATATTGTTTGCGTGAGTTTATAACCCAACATTCTTCATAAAATTCTATTTCATGTATGACTTTGGCATGTTACGTAGAATGTGAAATGTTTTTTCTGTTATTTTTTCATATGTGTTCAAGAATATTTCGCTTGTTTATTTTTTATTCTTCCACTACAAAAAGTAAAAAAAAGTATTTGGTATATTTTTCCATATGATTTGTGTATAGTACAAGAAATAAGTAAGTGCATTAATAAAAGTTTTAAGCCCAAAAAAAAAGAAAGAAAAACAAAACAAAATATGAAATACAAAAACAATAAAAACAAAAAAATAAAAGAAAAAAAAAAAACAACAACGGATGATGTTACTTATTTAGTTTGACTTTTGTGGTTTTGAGGAAAAGCTAAAAAAGTAATGCATGGTAGGATGTATACAAGTAAATACTTGTCATAGTTCTTGTCATATTTCAGTGTGGAATAAATTCTATGAAAATTTTTTCTACACCCAGCATGGAGTCACCACACAAAAATCTTTACGTGAATAATACTTTCATATTTCTTTAGAAAATATTACTTAAACTTTATCCTAGTAAGTTTAAAATAATTTAGCAAAATATTAAAGGAGTTTTAAGGTTATTTGACAGATATTAAAAAAAAAAAAAAAAAATACTGATATAAATGGTATTTTTGTTGTTGTAAAATAAATTTTAAAATCCCGTTAAGCTTTTTGTACATAAATCTACATAAATAACCTTAGAGAAAAAAATTTGTTCGACAAGAACCGAATGATATCCGTCTGATGTTATAAATTTAAGGGAATAATTTGCGTTTTTAGTTTTTCATGTCGTGTCCTTTCCTTTCAAAAGGAATTCAAAATTTTAAAAATAACACAAAATATTTTACTTTTTTTATTAGCATGACATCAAATTTGGCATTGTTTGATCAGTAGCAGTATTCTAAAATATTTTTTGAAAAATATTCTTCTTAAAACTTCGAAGTCCATTAAAAAAGACACAGGATCACGAAATGAAATACTAACAAAGCAGTTTTTCTCTATTAAGTTTATAGTTTCAGACGTATATCATCCAGTTCGTGTCTTTCAAATCAAACATCATCTTTATGCAGGTATTTTTCAGCACTTTAATAGAGAAAATTTTACTTCTTTTTGCTTCTTTGGAAGTTTTAACAGAATGAACAAAAATTTATAAATAAAAATGTCTCAAAACGTGTCAAAACTAAAAATTTTTCAGGACTCAGGAATACAAAAGATCAATCCTTTATAATAGGAGACATTGATCTCTGGGTAAAACACCTATAGGCTTGTAGAGAATTTCATGTAGGAATACCTCCTAATCGATGCGTATTAATGTACTGAACATGAGTTAAATGGTCGAATTGTCCTTAGTTCCTTATCAGCGATTAAAAATAAAAATATATTCGATATTTTTGAAATGGGTCTCAAAATTTCCGATATATTAAGCTGATAACGGGAGAAATAATTTAAAATTATTGTAGATTTTTTTTGGTCCACAGAATAATTAGATTGGAAAGGAATATTATGTTCGCTTTTTATCGAAATAGATGTCAAAATTGTCGTAATGTTTGGCTTATGCAGAAAAATATTTAAAAATAGTACAGTATTTGATTTGGTCCATTTCAAATTGTTTATGTTTTGTAATTTATATGTCCCTTATAAAGCACAAAAGCGGTGAACCAAAAACACTCTAAAAAAATTATTAAATTAGTTTTACTATTATCAGTTTAAAATAACGGAATTTTTTATTTTTCTCGTTTTCAGTAAATACATACTCATTGTTTGAGAGGTACTCCTAGAATTGTGGTTATCAAAACATTCTAATGGACATGTGCCACATACTTTAGTTAAAATTTTATGTTATTTCTTTGATGTTTTAATTGTGAAAAGGTTTCCCAAATTGCAAGTTAAATACTACTGGTTATAATCAAATTATTTCAAAATATACAATAAAATATAATACAATATTTTATATCAAATGCCTATTTTCAAAAACATAAAATTTAATAATTCATTAAGCAAAATCAGTTGCAGGCAAACACTTTATTTTACATTGAAATTTAATTAACAATTCTTCTAATTAAAAAACTTACTGCAAAATCTTAATATTCATCATGTTAAAATTCTACATAGCCCCATTCAAAGAAGTCTCCTTTCCACATACCAGTAGGCGTTGTTAAAACATACTTTCAGGCTGTATATTTGTTAATGAAAACCACGCACAGTCTAAATGAATCAATTTAACAAATTTAGTACCAGTTCGAACGAGTAGACAGCAACAGAACTACAAACTACTTTCCATGTGTGTACTTTGTATGCCATAATTTTCATTTTAACACTTAACCGGAAGCCGCCGTTGGTTGGTGTGCTCATGGGTACTAGTCTGTGTGTGTGTGTTTGAGACTCGATGAATTCATGTGTGCTTGAGTGTGACTTCTGTGTTTATATATTCATATATGCAGCATTGTTAGTTATTAGACAGTGGTCACACAATTCTAATTTTAGTTGAACGTGAGGTCTTAATTGCTTAAAAGTACAAACAAATACAGACATGTCCTTATTACAAACACACACATTTATATGGATAGTGTTTTAAAATATATAGACTGTGAGGCAATAGAAAGTGTTTGTTAGTCAAATTCGAAATATAGCTGGCAGTATTGTCTCCTAGTTTGTCATAAGCTTAATTAAAATTTAATATTGAGTATAGAAATTATTAAAATAATAAGTATTTGTAAAGAAGAATTATTTCAGGAATAAATTAAAATAAGTGTGTTATACTGAAGCTTTAAAAGCGTATGTATATCTTTAAACAATTTATATTTTCTTTCATACATAGTAATGTAATTTTGTATATGTAGATATTCTCATATACACATAGATATGTATAATCATGTATTTTATGGATTTGCAACAGGTAGTCAAAAGTCAACAGTTTAATTCATTTGCATATTGTTTTCTCATTTGTTTGTATTGCCAAAGTAAGAATATGTATACAACGAAATACATACATACATATATATGTATTGATGTTTGGGGGAATGTGTGTATACATGTCTCGTATGTATGTATGTGTGCAATATAGCACACTGAGTGTATTTAGAATACATATTATATTCATGATGTAAAAGTAGTTGAATTCGGTCAAGTACTAATTTGTTGTCGTTACATGAAATGTTTGCTTTAAAACTATAATTTATTCATAACAATAAATGTATATTTGGTGTTGTATATGTGTGTGCTTGTAAATTATTGTTACAACTTAGATTTCATTTGTAATTAACTTTACACTAGTATTTGTGGTATTTGTTTTAATATCTAGCGACAGTATGACATACTAACTAATTAATATGAACTTTAGAATAGAAATTAATTTTAAAATATTTAAAATTTAAATTGGTTAATATTTGTTTTTGTTTAACTAAAATCACTTGATTGCGGTGCATTTGTAGAAATTATAGTATTCTCAAATGATTTTACGAAATTTAGTTTTTAAACAAAATTGCTAAAATTTAATATTAAACTTCATAAAGACATTCTAAAACAATTTTTCATGTTACAACATTATTTTGATTTAAATTTTGCAATAAAGCTTAGATTTTCTTCAAAAAGTTTACAATCATCATTTTAAATCTTCTGCTTTTAGTATACCAACTAACACAAACACATTTTTCTTTTCTTTTTTATGCGAATGTGTGTGCGATTTCGCATCCAACAACTGTTTGATAAGAGCATAATAATTTCTTGTGCTAATGTCAGCAACATTTGTTGCATGCTTATGTTTATCATTATTCAAGTTTATGTTGCAACTCTAGCTACTTTAACCACACACTATTCACAGTTACATACTTACTATAGTTCATACCAACAGACACTATAAATGTAAGTGGAAGAAAGTGTTAGGATGAGCCATTAAAACTACAGGAATGTAAAAAGGAATATTTTTATTTAAATATTCTTAACAGGAGATTATTATAATGTTTTAAAATGGGAACAAATAAAAATGTTTGATGTTTTGAGAATTTCTCTGCATATTTTACTTCTATGGTGAACCCTAATATATCCCCATGTACATATATATTGTTGGAGCAAACATATAGTTGATAACCTATTAAAGAGCAACGCTATCATTAGTGATGCTGTAAACTGACAGAATTTTTCTAAATCTTTTTTTACCATTTTTATTTTTTCACAGGCAGCTGCAATGCAGATGACACGCATATTCACATCCAGCTGCGGCAGAAGAGCTGACTGGTAAAATAAACAAATCTATATGGATCTGTGTCTGTATCTATTATGAGGAGTGTACTCATCACAGAAGCTACGAAAGAATAAAACAATAAAGAAGTAAATTATGTTCAAATTGAGTCTAAGAGAAAACTACTGAATTGCAAATATTTTAAGGATAAAGGAAGCAAATTGACAGTTCAGGTTTAAAGCAAAATAAAAAAAAAAAAAAAAAAAAAATAAAATAATAATGGTTTAGTTTTAAAGACAAATTTATTTATTATCGTCACATTAAAAAATCCATTTCTCATATGCAAACATCCGGCCGTCCGTCCGTCCAACTTCCTTACTATCTTACTATCTTACTAACTTAGAAACTTACAAACTTCCAAACTTCCAAACTTCCAAACTTCCAAACTTACAAACTTACAAACTTACAAACTTACTAACTTATTAACTTACTAACTTACTAACTTACTAACTTACTATCTTACTAACTTACTAACTTACTAACTTACTAACTTACTAACTTACTAACTTACTAACTTACTAACTTACTAACTTACTAACTTACTAACTTACTAACTTACTAACTTACTAACTTACTAACTTACTAACTTACTAACTTACTAACTTACTAACTTACTAACTTAATAACTTACTAACTTACTAACTTACTAACTTACTAACTTACTGTAGGGTAATATGTGATTGACTATAAAGATTAAATTTTTTATTTGTTAATATTTTCGAAATTTATTTTAAAATAACATAATTTAATATAAAATTACTTAAGGTTTATTACATTTAAGCACTCTTGCTCTAAGAACTTTACAATCAAATTTGTTTCGTTTCTTATGTTTTTTTCTTCATTTCTGTTCATTTATCCAAACGCGTGTTGTTATTTTTCATTTTCATCACCCAAAATTCATACACATGCAAAAGAACCTCATTAAATTGAGCCTGCCTTCTGGCAAATCGTATACATGTTTATTTATTACACCATCAGCAGGAACGAAAAAAAGAATTGTTACCGTAAAAATAACAGGAAGAGCAAAAGAAAACATCAAAATATTGTAAAATATTTAATCTACTCAAAAGTCACTTGCACACATACCCTCCCACAAAAAAAATATTTTTTCTAACACTGTTTTTTTTTTTTTTTTTTGGGGAACAGATTAACACAAAACGAAATTGTAGCTTTTTAGGTAAAGTGATTTTTGCAACATTTCTAACCCTCGCAACACAACCACCAACACAAACAAAAAAGTTTCTACAACTACTTGCGACTTAGACTAAATTCTTCATATACATATATACATATTTTTTGCCTTTCTGTAATCTTGTGAATAACCTTAAAAATTTTGCAATAATTTTCTAGAATATAAATATATTTTTCGCATAAACGTGTGTGTTTGTGTGTATTGTATATTGAGCCAGAATGAAAACTTTCTTTAGCACTTGCCATGATCTTTTTTCTGTAGGAAAAAGCATAAATTTGAAATTTTATTGCATAAATTCACATAATTTACCACATTATTATTGTGACTTGTTTTCCTAGGTAGCTCAAGTCACAAGAGGAAAGGGATGGAGTAAGTAGTTACAATGTTTGTATATAAAAGTAACTTAGGTTAAGCTTCGCAGAAACACCTGACTTTGTAATTCTCACATAACGACTTGATGTCAGTTCATATTTTTATATACGACGCCCGATGGATGCCCTGTGATTTCATTGTTGGCAATATTTGCTGCCGAAAATGAAAATAAAAAACAAATATTATTAATTCTCTTTAATGGTTTGTTGTTCAGCAGCATGAAAGCAGTAGCACTAACAGTAGGCAGCTTTATTAACAGTAATAAGCAATTGCTGTAGTCTGTTTTTTTTTTTTTTTTTTTTTTTTATAAAATAAAGTAAATTCTCTAAATTTTATAAACAATTTTAATAAAAAGATTTATGTTTTTCTTGGTTTAATGAAGTTTTAAGATATATATTTTTTTAAATTTATGTTTAAATTTGTTTTCCAAATTCTATTTAATAGAAATAAAATTCATAGTAATAAACAAATAAGAAAATTATATTATGCAAATAAATATATACTAATCGGTATTACCATGTACATAATATAAGTAAATATTGCATTATTTAGATCTGGTTGTCTGTTATTAAAATTTATTAAATTTTAAATTTATTAAACATATGTAAACGTAGACATACTCGAGATTGTATTTTTAAATTGCTAAGTAGTAGTATTGGCTTAAAAAGCTTAAATCATTTGATTACTATATTTACAGCTTTATGTGGAGAATAACAAATTAATTAAATTTGATAAATATGACTGAAGTGTAAACTGTCTTTATTTTACCTTATTGCTACAAATACTAAAAATTTTACATCAAGTAAAAGTGCTCTATATTCGACTATGCCTAATTTTATATACCCAACATCGAATTATATATCGTAAAGATAATGTAAATGTCGAAAGGTGGTTCTATATATAATTTTTGGAATAGCAGTCATTTACGAACCAATCGTTATACTATCTATTTTGCTTGATATGAAACTTAATAATTTTCTAAAGGCGACCTAATATAGAAAGTCAGTTATAAACCGATCCTCATGAAATTTTTAAAAAAGATTTCTATTCTTACAAAATTTTTTTATTTGCATTTCGTCACTGTACTAACTAGTACAGTGAAAGTTAAAAGCAATGTGTAGTTTACTAAGACTAATATTAATTTCATTAAATATATATAAACAAACACTTTTACTTACATATACTACAAATCTATATACGTAACTTGTATAAAGAAAAGTATTTAATTTTCATTTGCAAATTAAAAAACCAAAGCAATAAAAATCAAACTAAGAAGTTGAAAGGAGAGAAAGAGAATAAAATAAATTCTCTTGATTCTTTATATTTGCCAGGAAGTCAAATATTTCTTCTGTCTTTATTGTTACGGAGGTTTTGCACTAATCAAAATTAAGTAGTCTGTGATAAAAGTTCACAAATTAGCACTCTATTAAATTATTCAAGCTGGCCAACAAGAAAGAAATAAGAATAAAACAAAAACACACTATATGTTGTTTTTTCTCTGTGTTATATCTATGTTCATGCATACATATACATAAACATATTAACAATAAAACTACAACATTTTACAGGTGTAACTAAAGTTAAGTTTAATGTTCTCTTACTTAAAGTATTAGTTAGTTTGGGTATGCGTTGTGTGTTAGTAGGTATATTTCCTTGTATTTGTATACGAACACATATGTAAGTATTGTATTGTACTTTGATTTAATGTTAAAATGTGTACCCAAAGGATAACTTAACTTAATTTAGTTGTTAAAGTTAAAGTAAAGCCAACAAAAATAAAATTGTATGGCAATAAACTAACACATACAAATAAAATACTTCCTCTCATACATATACTCACGTACTTGTGTATTTGACTTTATTTTGTAACAAACCATAGCCCCAGCCACATTTTAAATGACTTAAGTATAATCTATGTGTGTGTATGGTTATGTGTTAAATTTTATCTGCCTTTTCCTGTTATGTTTAAGTGTGAGTTATTCTATGATAGTTGGTTATTGCATGTCGTGTTGCTGCCCTCCTACTGCCAATATTGCCTGAAAAAACAACTTAAGACAAACTAAAGATTAATAGAGTTTAGAAAAACTTTAGCAAAACATTTACTGATTAACTACCATACAATAAGATTTCTAGGGGTCAATCTTGGCAACAAAATAAAAAATAATCAAGTGAAGTATAAAGCAATTTTTCCACATTAGGGGTGTTTAAAAATATATATTTTTTGTTGAAAAAATTTGTGAATGTTTTTATTATGACTATTTAAAATATTTATAGCTTGCAATAATTGGTACCAGTTGGTAGTTGGTAGTTGGTAGAAAAAAATCTAAAATTGCCTTATGATTTTTATTAAAAAAATACAAGTCAACACAATTATAGCTGTTAATATATTATATGTAAAATGAAAGTCCCTTTTTCTAATTCGTTTTATTTTTATCATTTACATTTGATACTTGATTTTTTCCTTTTTTAGGAAATATTTTTACAGTATAATATGGCAATAAAATTGATTGAAAAATAATTGACAAACTAAACATCACTACTTAATGGTCTTGCACGGATTTCAATAGAAAATTTATAGAAATATTTAGACTTAGAATAACATAAAAAACAAAAGTATATACATACACATTTACACTTTTTCTCAAATAAACATTTATATAAACGGTTATAAAAATAAATTTTTATGATGTCAAAGTTAGGTTTCATCCAAATTTTTTTCACTTAAAATAGTTTCTCTCACAAATAAACTTTAATCCTGAACTTTACTATAATTACGATATATTAAAAAATATTGAAAAAAACAGGCTTTATGTGGGAGTTAGGGTAAAATATGTACCGATTGTTAAATCATTGACCGATTTCGTGCCAAAAAATCATGTATTGTTAACATTTTATCAAAATATTTTGAAAATTGCTGACTGTAACTTGGGCAAAAGTTTTACATGACAGACATATAGAGAGATGGACAGTTCGTCAGACAGACATGGACGTCTTAATCGACTAAGTGTGCGTTACAAACATCAGCAAACGAATAATACCCTCCTAAAGATAGTGGATTAGTAAATAATCTGCCCGAAGGTGGTGGGTCTGATTTTACCAAATGCACTTTTGAAGAAGTCCACATCATATCAAATAAAGGCCTTGGTGGATTTCTTTGCATTGGACAGTAAATCAATCATTCACTTAAAAATTAATTTTTACTATTAAAATGCTTTTTCATTATAATATGCTCCATTTTCTTAATTGGCAAATTTGTAAAAAAAAAACTATTTCATTTTATTTCTAATTTTTAATTTGTTAATTACTAACGTAGATGTGCTTTTACATTTAAAGGTAAAATAATCATTGTACGTGCTACGTTTTATCTTTAGTAACATCAAGGCGTTTTGATATCTTATTACTCTATAAAACACATCAGCAATATACTTGTAAATTATATGCTTTTTGTATAAATAAACATACACCTACGAGGAACACTATCTTCACATATAGACAATGACAAGAGGAAGCAACAACAAAAAAGGGTTACAAAGTCATGCTATGTATAATGGATTATTGAACATCCTTGAACATAAATAAAAAACAGAAAATGTTTGGATGAACAAACATGAAAAAAAAATGATAATGTAGCGTATATATGAAATATAAGACAATTTTTATATGTAATTTATTTAAGCGAGACATGAAGAAAAAGTAATTTTAAAATTACTTTTTTTTTTAAAATTCGTTTTATGCTACATAGCGGTATTAATTAAGAACTTCCCTGACCACCCTCGTATTTACTCCTACTTCTTTATATTCATAGGTGAAAGGTGTGGGTTTTACGTTTGCATAAGTATTTATATAGTTGTACGTAAGAATATTTATACGAGTATAAAATAAGTTTTCAAATGAAGACACCTGGCAGGTTATTAAATTTCTTACAGTTGCGAAGCTTAAAATGAACAAAAGTTCCCAAACACATACATATACTCACCCACACATATACACGCTTACATTATTGTTATTATTATTATTGAAAACTTGTACACGTTTCATTGCAAAATGCAAATAAGATTATCAAGATGGAATTTCAAAAGTGTATGTGTATGTCTGTCAGCCTGTATGTGATAATAAATTTTTCCAATTTCCATAATACTCTTCTAGTACTTGTACGCTTGTTTATTGTTTAAAGTTTATTGTTAAATATTTCGATTCTTTTGTTAAATTAGACTAAAATTACATTAAAGAAAATGCCTCGCGAATGTTGGAAATAGCAAAAATGTATCAAGTCAATAATCTTAAATTTTCATTAACGTGGACAGTAATCTCGACGCAAACTCATTTAATTTACATAAATACTTTATACACACACACAAAGATACATAGAGTTGTTGTAAAGGGGAGTAGAGATGTAGTGAGACAGAAAAAAATGCTAATTAAGGCTGTAAAATGGTAAAATTGTTTGGTAATTTGTTTGTAAACAAACTAATGAGTTTTTTCTTTATGTTATACCCTACACCACTTGTGAAGAGTTCAAAAATAAATATTATACGTCGACCAAGTTAGACGTTATTAAATGATTGAGTAGGTAGTGCTGAATCCTAACGGATACGATAAAGACATTTTAAGGCAAGATTTATCGATATTCAGTCCCTTAGAAAAGTATACTTTGGTCTCTGGGTTGAAAATTTGTCGGCTGGTGCAACTGAATCTGTAAGCTTCCCCATTTTATTTAAATAAAATGAAAGTGATTTAAAATTTAATTGATTTTTACAAAGATATTTGTAATGACTAAAAATATTTTTTCTACACCTACTTTAAGGTTCAGAATCACTTTCTGAGTCTAAGCTATATCCTTTCGTCCGTCCAACCGTCCGTCTGTCAGTGTGTCTACATTAAGCTATTGCGCATGCTAAAGGTCGCAATATTCAAAATATTTATTTGTTACAAGGAAGAATCTTGTTAATAAATAGCAAATTAAATGTTTTATCATAAAAAAATTATCCACATTTTTCTAATACATGTACTAACTGGTGTAGGGTAATATATGGTCATATACATTCATACTTGTTTTTTAACTACGTTTTTAATTTGTATGTAAATTAATGAATATAATTTGTTATTTTAGTTGATTATATGCCAAGCTATTGTATATATTTTTCGAATTTTTTACTGTTTTTTCAGTAAACAAATTATTTCCCTTTGCAATTTATTTAATATACAATTGCTGCCTTCGAAATGTTTTCTTTTTTTTATTTTTTAAAGATGTTTTTATCTCACATCAGTAACTACTAGGATACATTACAAATTTAAAATAATTTTTACTTTTGAAACACGTTTTATAAATTTGTTTCCAATACCTTTTTATACGTTTGATTATTGTTTTGCTTCTGTGTTGTAAAAAGAAATTATGAACGTGACTTTGTTGCAATTTAATGTATTTCATCTCTTTTGCTCGCAGCACTTATTGGTCGCTACCACTCTCACATCCATACATAAGTTGTATGTGGACGAGTGTGTTGAGAAATTACCTTTATCGTTATTTATGATGGCGTTAAATGAAATGAAAAGGGTCCCCAAAATAAAGTTCTGCTAATATGTATAAATGCGTGTACATATACATACATATACATATAAATTTATAACCCTTTTTATATGTTTGTATTTAAGCTGTTTCTTTCTGCTTTTTTGATTAGCTTTATTTTTTATTTATTTGGTTTTTATTATTGACATCTTGTCATGCATTTTTAATGATCAACCATTAAGAAAAACGAATGGAAAATATGGAAAAACGTTAATAAAAAACACTCATACACAAAAATATATTATAAAAAGGGGCATGATTTCTATCAGCAAAATGTCTGTCTGCATATGTATGTTTGTGTGTCTGTGCATTAAATAGGTAAAATAGGTAATAAAAAAATGCGAATTTATGATGTCATAAAAATGAGCACAAATACCAAACAAATTTCTTTAAGTACTATAATAAAGTATTTTAATTTTTTTCTCATTTTCATTCATTTACATTCAAATACATATAAATAAAGTAATACTTTATATGAATTTTAAACATTTTAATAATTCCCTCATTAAAAGTAGAATTTGGGGTAAGAATTTTATATTTATATTGGGAAAAAAGCAAAAAGAAAATAGCAAAGAGCAAAACAAATATTTATCACATTATAATGTCATCAATTCTACATGACATATTGATTAAACATTTTATGGAATTTTTTTTTTTGAAAGTTTTAAAAAAGTAAGGAAAACACAAAACAAAATAAATCATTAGTTCAATGATTAAAATGGACATGTGGGTTTTTAAACTGAAATAAATCAAATAAGAAGATTATATAAAGTTATGTTGAGTCTTGGTCTTACGATTAGTGTTGACCATTAGCAGCGATTTGGGAATTAAGTATATTTTTGATATTACATATATCGTTTTTATTCCTAGGTTGGTTATCACTTCGTTTGTTAGCACTGAGGTTTTTTGTTCAAAAACAGTTCAGTTCTAGTTTAGTTCTAGTTCAGTTCTAGTTAAGTTCTAGTTCAGTTCTAGTTCAGTTCTAGTTCAGTTCTAGTTCAGTTCTAGTTTAGTTCTAGTTCAGTTCTAGTTAAGTTCTAGTTCAGTTCTAGTTCAGTTCTAGT